>NC_068430.1:78845683-78871316 GCF_023373465.1 Oncorhynchus keta
ATTTCCACAAAGTTTGCTGCTTCAGTGTCTTTAGATATTTTTGTCAGATGTTACTATGGAATACTGAAGTATAATTACAAGCATTTCATAAGTCAACTGTTCTGCCTGTGATTATTATTATTTGACCATGCTGCTCATTTATGAACATTTGAACATCTTGGCCATGTTCTGTTATAATCTCCACCAGGCACAGCCAGAAGAGGACTGGCCACCCCACATAGCCTGGTTCCTCTCTAGGTTTCTTCCAAGGTTTTGGCCTTTCTAGGGAGTTTTTCCTAGCCACCGTGCTTCTACACCTGCATTGCTTGCTGTTTGGGGTGTTAGGCTGGGTTTCTGTACAGCACTTTGAGATATCAGCTGATGTACGAAGGTCTATATAAATCAATTTGATTTGATAAGTGTCAAAGGCTTTTATTGACAATTACATGAAGTGGATGCAAAGAGTCAATATTTGCAGTGTTGACCCTTCTTTTTCAAGACCTCTGCAATCTACCCTGGTATGCCGTCAATTAACTTCTGGGCCACATCCTGACTGATGGCAGCCCATTCTGGCATAATCAATGCTTGGAGTTTGTCAGAATTTGTGGGTTTTTGTTTGTCCATCCCGCCTCTTGAGGATTGACCACAAGTTCTCAATGGGATTAATTAAGGTCTGGGGAGTTTCCTGGCCATGGACCCAAAATATTGATGTTTTGTTCCCCGAGCCACTTGGTTATCACTTTTGCCTTATGGCAAGGTGCTCCATCATGCTGGAAATGTTCCTGGATGGTTGGGTGAAGTTGCTCTCTGAGGATGTGTTGGTACCATTCTTTATTCATGGCTGTGTAGTTAGGCAAAATTGTGAGTGAGCCCACTCCCCTTGGCTGAGAAGCAACCCCACACATGAATGGTCTCAGGATGCTTTACTGTTGGCATGACACAGTACTGAGCGCTCACCTTGTCTGCTCCGGACAAGCTTTTTTCAGGATGCCCCAAACAATCGGAAAGGGGATTCATCAGAGAAAATGACTTTACCCCAGTCCTCAGCAGTCCAATCCCTGTACCTTTTGCAGAATATCAGTCTGTCCCTGGTGTCTTTGCTGGAGAGAAGTGGCTTCTTTGCTGCCCTTCTTGACACCAGGCAATCCTCCAAAAGTCTTTGCCTCACTGTACGTGCAGATGCACTCACACCTGCCTGCTGCCATTCCTGAGCAAGCTCTGTACTGGTGGTGCCCCGATCCCGCAGCTGAATCAACTTTAGGAGACGGTCCTGGCACTTGCTGGACTTTCTTGGGCGCCCGGAAGCCGTCTTCACAACAATTGAACCGCTCTCCTTGAAGCTCTTGATGATCCGATAAATGGTTGGTTTAGGTGTAATCTTACTGGCAGCAATATCCTTGACTTTGAAGCCCTTTTTGTGCAAAGCAATGATGACAGCACGTGTTTCCTTGCAGGCAACCATGGTTGACAGAGGAAGAACAATGATTCCAAGCACCGCCCTTCTTTTGAAGCTTCCAGTCTGTTATTCGAACTCAATCAGCATGACAGAGTGATCTCCAGCCTTGTCCTCGTCAACACTCACACCTGTGTTAACGAGAGAATCACTGACATGATGTCAGCTGGTCCTTTTGTGGCAGGGCTGAAATGCAGTCATTCTCAAAACTTTTGGCTACGACTATACATTCTTCTCCTTGTTTCCTTTCCTTCTGGTAATACAAACTGATTTGAGGAGATAGGAACGGTGGAAACAATATGGAGGAAGACAGGTTAAATTAAGGAAAACAACAAAGGAAAGGAGACAAGGAAAGTAAGGAAGCTACTTCAGACTATTGAGATTCTCCCTGGGTTGTGAGGAGAGGATTGGAGAAGAACCTGGAGCCTTCTGGCATGTGGTGGATTTGGGTTGAGTAGTGACCATAGAGATAGATAGAGGACTCTAGTGCCCAAAGGCCTGTTTTAGCATGGGCAGCACCATTGAGGATGATTCAGAAGTAGTCATGACTGCAGGTGGCAGTAAATCACCAACCTTGGCTTTATAGCTGTTCAAACAACACAATGGAAGTGGCCGTGTGCACCCTTTCAGTTTGTTTACCAAGTCATAGAAGTAGTAGATGAGGAATGGACTACCTCAAAAAGGAGATGACCTCTATGGCTCTGCTTAGCTCTCACAGACACCACAATGGGACAGATACAATGTCTACGGTAGTGAAACGCAAACAGATGCACCAACCCTGCAGGGCTCTTTTTACATTTTTTTAAACAGAGCTCTCTACAACTAGGCTGAAAAAAAGACAGGAAAAAATGCCATAAATTAATTTCAAACATTCAAAATCACAGTTTATTGAAGCAATGAAGAGTAAACAAACTCCTCCATTCTGTCAAGCTAATCAATCAAATGAATGAATTAATAAATTGGATAAATATAAACTTTCAGTGGATTGAATATTGGTGATCACAATGGTAAAAGTGTAACATGTACATTCTTATGTGTCAATCTAAAGCCTGTGCTGTGTTCAAGTACCCATACCAACATCCTGTATACTACATATACTATTAGTTCAATTTAGAATACTGGAAACGAAGGGTATCCTTTCAGTTGAGTGTACTAGCACTTCGCCTGTCTACCAGAAGTTGATGCTGTTGCTATGCAACCTCTTGCTGGCTTGTTAGCATAACAAATTACTCGCTATACATTTTACGATTTCGGCTGTGTCTGTAAATTCAATATGGGGTGCGTTCGTAAAGCGTTGTCAGATTGTCAGTTCGTAAATCCAGAGCGTTTCGGTCTCGAGCCCACACTAGACGCTCAGGCCAAGGAGTAGAGGTGATGCGAGCGTTCTGTCCTCACAACGGTAGTCAAGCACCCAAGCTAACTGGCTAGCTACCTCCAGACACAAATGAGAGAAACCCTCACTCTGACCATTTTACTCACCCTAGCAGAGCTGGTTAGGCAGTTTTCATTTTATGCAGAGTGTTGGTGACTAACTGTGCTGCAGGCAACAATTTAATAACGCTTTTTCCCCTTGACAACGTTTACTGACACCGCCCACATTCAACGCGTTTTATTCAGCTATTCTGTGCACTGGCACACAGATGGGAGATGCTCTGAAATCAGAGTAGATAGCCAGAATTAACCATGTCCATTGAGAACGCACGATGACTCTACCACTTAGCTAAGAATGATGTGAATAATCAAGTCAATAAACATTGGGTAGTTAGCTAGATAGTTAATATACGACCTGGCAAGTTCAATGTAGTCAACTATCGTTAGGTAGCTAGCTAACAGCCCGGTACATACTGCTGAATGACTGTGGTTCGTAAGGACAGCGTAGCTAATAAATTGTCAGCCAACATAACGTTTAACTTGTTTGAAAAGTCATTACTTTATTACATTGCTCAACATTTTCTTAAAGCAATTCGTTTCTATCTGCTCTCGTCGGCCATTTTCCTCAAATCTGAGAACGTTGGTGAAGCCACGCCCATTTTCTGAAGAATTGCATTATGGTCCCTAAAAGCACAGAAATAGTGTCCACTGCTTGTATACTTCATATTTAGGTGAATTTAGTATGACATCCAGGAACGTTTGGCATACTATATCCAATAAGTACTTAACTACATACTCAATGTTACATCACAAATAGTACAGCTAATATGAGTATTTGAACACAGCTCTGGGATCACCTCTGGAAATCACTCCATGGGGTTAGGTTATGCCCCATGGGGATTAGGGAATGCCATTTAGGACTGAGGTATAGTCTTTAGCATCCTGTCTTTACATCCATTAAATTAACATTAGGACCAACATATAAAACCATTACAGAATGGATAAGTTATAACAGGGTCAATCTATAGCATATCCTATACAATACAATCCAACACACACACACACACACACACACACACACACACACACACACACACACACACACACACACACACACACACACACACACTCACACATTCTCAGGACCTCCATGGCAGAATGACAGTACAGGATAAATCTCAATGCAACACAAGCTGATGGGAGTCTGTGGTAGTGTCCCAAATGACACCCTATTCCCTATATAGTCCACTACTGTAGACCAGGGCCCATAGGGAACACCATAGGGCTCTGGGCAAAAGCAGTGTAATTTATAGGGAATCATTTATAGGGAATAGGTTGCCATTTGGGACTGGTTCATCTTAATAACCCTGGTCACCTGGGCTGGAGCCAGAGAACCAGACAACCTGGGGTTTTGAACCACCCCCAGGCGGGGTAGAGGTTGATCTGCCGCGGGCTCTACCCAGCCAAGGAGCTTCGAACCCTGGGTAGGAGGGGCAGTACTCTCCCTAGGTCTCCATGAGTGGGTAGGAGGTGGTAGTCATTTCTCACTTGCTGAGGGTGGAGTTGCAGACAGCACAAACAAACACTGTCTCTCTCTGGGCATCTGGAGCTGAGAGGGAGGTAAAGAGACATTACATGAGAAAGGGGAGGCAGAGGGAGATGGGAGGGAGGTAAAGAGACATTACATGAGAAAGGGGGAGGCAGAGGGAGATGGGAGGGAGGTAAAGAGACATTACATGAGAAAGGGGGAGGCAGAGGGAGATGGGAGATGGGAGAAAGGGGAGGCAGAAGATGAGACATTACATGAGAAAGGGGAGGCAGAGGGAGATGGGAGGGAGGTAAAGAGGCATTACATGAGAAAGGGGAGGCAGAGGGAGATTAAAGAGAAAGGGGAGGCAGAGGGAGATGGGAGGGAGGTAAAGAGGCATTACATGAGAAAGGGGAGGCAGAGGGAGATGGGAGGGAGGTAAAGAGACATTACATGAGAAAGGGGAGGCAGAGGGAGATGGGAGGGAGGTAAAGAGACATTACATGAGAAAGGGAGGCATCTGGGAGGGAGGTAAAGAGACATTACATGAGAAAGGGGAGGCAGAGGGAGATGGGAGGGAGGTAAAGAGACATTACATGAGAAAGGGGAGGCAGAGGGAGATGGGAGGGAGGTAAAGAGACATTACATGAGAAAGGGGAGGCAGAGGGAGATGGGAGGGAGGTAAAGAGACATTACATGAGAAAGGGGAGGCAGAGGGAGATGGGAGGGAGGTAAAGAGGCATTACATGAGAAAGGGGGAGGCAGAGGGAGATGGGAGGGAGGTAAAGAGGCATACATGAGAAAGGGGAGGCAGGGGAGATGGGTGGGAGGTAAAGAGACATTACATGAGAAAGGGGGAGGCAGAGGGAGATGGGAGGGAGGTAAAGAGACATTACATGAGAAAGGGGAGGCAGAGGGAGATGGGAGGGAGGTAAAGAGACATTACATGAGAAAGGGGAGGCAGAGGGAGATGGGAGGGAGGTAAAGAGACATTACATGAGAAAGGGGGAGGCAGAGGGAGATGGGAGGGAGGTAAAGAGACATTACATGAGAAAGGGGAGGCAGAGGGAGATGGGAGGGAGGTAAAGAGACATTACATGAGAAAGGGGAGGCAGAGGGAGATGGGAGGGAGGTAAAGAGACATTACATGAGAAAGGGGAGGCAGAGGGAGATGGGAGGGAGGTAAAGAGACATTACATGAGAAAGGGGAGGCAGAGGGAGATGGGAGGGAGGTAAAGAGACATTACATGAGAAAGGGGAGGCAGAGGGAGATGGGAGGGAGGTAAAGAGACATTACATGAGAAAGGGGAGGCAGAGGGAGATGGGAGGGAGGTAAAGAGACAGAGAAAGGGGAGGCAGAGGAGATGGGAGGGAGGTAAAGAGACATTACATGAGAAAGGGGAGGCAGAGGGAGATGGGAGGGAGGTAAAGAGACATTACATGAGAAAGGGGAGGCAGAGGGAGATGGGAGGGAGGTAAAGAGACATTACATGAGAAAGGGGGAGGCAGAGGGAGATGGGAGGGAGGTAAAGAGACATTACATGAGAAAGGGGAGGCAGAGGGAGATGGGAGGGAGGTAAAGAGACATTACATGAGAAAGGGGAAGAGGGGATGAGGCAGAGGGAGATGGGAGGGAGGTAAAGAGACATTACATGAGAAAGGGGAGGCAGAGGGAGATGGGAGGGAGGTAAAGAGACATTACATGAGAAAGGGGAGGCAGAGGGAGCTGGGAGGGAGGTAAAGAGACATTACATGAGAAAGGGGAGGCAGAGGGAGATGGGAGGGAGGTAAAGAGACATTACATGAGAAAGGGGAGGCAGAGGGAGATGGGGAATGAGAGAAGGTGTAAAATAGAAGAGATTTTGTTTTTAAAATCAACTGATGTCTTTGGAGACCTTATTTATCATTTCATCATTTCAAGTATAGAAATACCATAATAGCATGTTGTGTGTGTGTTTCTCTCACCTGTGACACCCATGCAGGCCTTGAGGACCTTGTAGGAGCAGCATCTGGAGCAGAAGCTGTTGCCACAGTTACTACAGCTCCGCTGAAACAGCAGAGGTCACAATGACATCATCATTGTTATGTCCCAAACTGAACCCTATTCCTGGGTTGGGGCCAATTTGAAATGAAGTGGGTGAATTCAGGAAGTAAAGTGAAACTCTAACCCCAACCCTGTCCTATTCCCTACCGAGTTCACTACTTGTGACCAGGGCCCATAGGACTCTGTTCTAAAGTGGTAGATTATATAGGGCATAGGATGCCATTTGGGACCCACACCAGGTTCCACACAGAGTTATTAAACAACCTACAGTATTACTGCTTTGCTTTATCTTGGCCAGGTCGCAGTTGTGAATGAGAACGTGTTCTCAACTAGCCTCCCTGGTTCAATAAAGGTGACATTTAAAAAATGACATATGATTGTATTTATTGGTGGTTTAAAAACAGGTGTAAAGCTCTTACCCTTCTCTTCACCACTGAGAAGACTGCACTGCAGCTGGAACAGTTACCTTGGGGATGAGAGGGGGGAGAGGAGGGAGGTGAAGAGAGAGGGGGGGAAGAGAGAGAGGGGGGGGGGGGGAGGGGGAGAGAGAGGGGGGAGAACATTTAATTTCTATGAAGACTAGCTACTAAATCCACCTCTTAAGTAGGGTTGAGGTGAGGAAGAAGAAGATGAACAGAGGGATGAAGAGTAGACTGACCTGTGTTGTTGGTGGGGTAGCGTTTGCGTAGCTTCTCCGTCAGTTTGGACACCTTACTGCGGATTGGCTCGTTGCGGCTCAGCAGACCGTTGTCTGAGGTGATGGAGATGGTGTCCAAATCTGAACTTATGTCATCATCCTCCTGTAGGGGGGGAGAGAAGAGAAGGGTTAAGTTACTGAAGAGCAGTTAAAGGCAGCAGCTTTGTGGGAACTACAAACCATAGCCCCTAAACCCTACACCATAGCCCCTAAACCCTCCACCCTGAACCCTACTCCTCCAACACCAACCGATCTCTTTCATGGTTTAGGTGGATGTGTTTCTCAACGTCAACAGCAGAGGGAGTCGAGAGCACACAGGCAGCAAAACCCCACTAACACAAAACCATACACATCATCCTCCAAGGCAGGGGTGTCCAACTCCTTCCATGGAGGGCCCAGGGTCTGTTGGTTTTGGGGGTTTTCCTGTCCGATTAAGACCTACACAACCAGGTGAGGCCAGTTCCTTACTAACCAATGGGCTCAATTCATCAATCAAGTCAAAGGAAGGAGTGAAAGCCTGCAGACTGGGACCTCTGTGGAATGAGTTTGAAACGTGCAACCAGACATGCTCCAGATCAGTTGTACAGTTCACACCCTTATGGTTAAAGGTTAGTATTAGATGAGACTAAGCTGATCCTAGATCTGTGCCTATATATATTGCCCTAAAAGACGAGGGCTGGTACACCTCAGGCAAGAACCGTATTGGGAAGTGGCAGGGCACCTTAAGCTCCGCCCTCAGACGACATTGCACCTGTCGACGTAGACGGTGCAAGAGGCGTGCGTCACTACAGTCCCTGGTTCGAATCCAGGCTTTATCACATGATTGGGAGTCCCATAGGGCGGCGCACAATTGGCCCAGCGTCGACCGGGTTTGGCAGTCTTAGTGCACTACTTTTGACCAGAGCCCTATGTAGCATGAGATGGATGTGTCCTATTTGCATCCTTACAGTGAAGTGCACCACCATGCTAGAAACACGTCACACATTACAACGCCACCCTTGTGTGTGTACTCAGGTGCAGTGACCAACTCAGAGCTCATCCAATGGTTTGCTGGAATAATGCAGACACGCCCAGACTACATTGAGAATGAGGCCGTTTGTATGAATGATGATTAGTGCTATATAGTGATTAGTGCTATATAGTGATTAGTGATTAGTGCTATATAGTGATTAGTGCTATATAGTGATTAGTGCTATATAGTGATTAGTGCTATGCTATATATAGTGATTAGTGCTATATATCATGATATAGTAGTGCTATATATATATATATAAATAATGACATATAGTGCTATATAATATACATACATATAATGATATTAGTGCTATATATATATATATATATATATAGTGATTAGTGCTATATATTGATTAGTGCTATATATCATGACATTAGCGCTATATATATATATAATGATATTAGTGCTATATATATATATATATATATATATAAATAATGACAGTGCTATATATAATATACATACATACATATATATATAATGACATTAGTGGTATAGATGTGAAGTTATAGTCCTGATGTCATAATGGTAACATAACCAGTGATGGTAACAACAGCACTAAGGTGTAAAGACATCCCACTACCCATGTAGACAGGACCCAACTGAGGTGTGTACCCTATACACCCCCCCTCCCTCTCACCACAAACAGGGTCAGGGTGAGGTAAGGGGGTGAACTAGACTTACCACTAAAGCCAAGGGAGTCTCCTTGTTAGGATGGAGAGGAACACACACAGGAGCAGATTACACACACACCCCCCCATATCTATCTAACACACCAATTTTTAACACACCGTATCTATCTAACATAAACACGGCAGAAACACACCCACTGTGCGGTCTGAGATAGTAATATTGAACTGGCCAGCTGCACTAGATGCATAACGTTTGCAGAGCACGAGACGCTTCACTTCAATGAAACCTGGTGGTCTATTTCTATTGTGTAGATTGGATCGTGCAGCTCAACATCACTGAATAGTGTGAAGACGTGGTCTATTTCTATTATATAGATTGGATCGTGCAGCTCAACACCACTGAACAGTGTGATGACGGGGTCTATTTCTATTATATAGATTGGATCGTGCAGCTCACACCACTGAACAGCGTGATGACGGGGTCTATTTCTATTATATAGATTGGAACGTGCAGCTCAACACCACTGAACAGTGTGATGACGGGGTCTATTTCTATTATATAGATTGGAACGTGCAGCTCAACACCTCTGAACAGTGTGATGACGTGGTCTATTTCTATTATATAGATTGGAACGTGCAGCTCAACACCACTGAACAGTGTGATGATGTGGTCTATTTCTATTGTGTAGATTGGATCGTGCAGCTCACACCACTGAACAGTGTGATGACGTGGTCTATTTCTATTATATAGATTGGAACGTGCAGCTCAACACCACTGAACAGTGTGATGGGTCTATTTCTATTATATAGATTGGATCGTGCAGCTCACCCACTGAACAGTGTGATAACGTGGTCTATTTCTATTATATAGATTGGAACGTGCAGCTCAACACCACTGAACAGTGTGATGACACTATTTCTATTGTGTAGATTGGACGTGCAGCTCACACCACTGAACAGTGTGATAACGTGGTCTATTTCTATTATATAGATTGGAACGTGCAGCTCAACACCACTGAACAGTGTGATGACGTGGTCTATTTCTATTATATAGATTGGATCGTGCAGCTCACACCACTGAACAGTGTGATAACGTGGTCTATTTCTATTATATAGATTGGAACGTGCAGCTCAACACCACTGAACAGTGTGATGACGGGGTCTATTTCTATTATATAGATTGGATCAGCTCAACACCACTGAACAGTGTGATGACGGGGTTTGAGCTCTGCTCATATAAAACGATTCCAGTGTAGCAGGTAAAGAACAGGGTTCTCTCACCACTGCAGCCACTGCAAAACACACACACACACACCACTGCAATACACACACACACCACTGCACACCACTGCAATACAGTGTGATGACACACACTGCACACACACACACACACACACACACACCACTGCACTACACACACACTGCACTGCAATACACACACACCACTGCAAAAAACACACACACTGCAAGGTACACACACACCACTGCAATACACACACACCACTGCAATACACACACACCACTGCAATACACACACACACACAACTGCAATACACACACACCACTGCAATACACACACACACACACTTACAGGTCTTTGACCTCGGTCATGACGCCGTGTAACACTGAACTGTCTGAGATAGTCCTAAATATTCAATTCAAATCACAATTTATTGGTCACATACACATATTTAGCAGGTGTTAATGCAGGTGTAGCGAAATGCTTGTAACACACACACACACACACACACACAACTTAGTAACTGGGTTGAGTAGTTGAATTGTCACAGAACTTTATCACACATAAAAACAAAAATTATTTGTCGCAATTGTTAATTAATGTGTCCTGTTTCTAATGCTGTAATACCACAGCCCGACAGACAGGGGGAGCCACTCACCTGCAGGGAGATAGGGGGCTCCTGAGTCAACTGAGAGGGAGGTAGAAACAGAAAAGGAAATGAATCATCAGAAGGACAGGAAGTTGTCAGCCAGCGACAGAAGGAAGAAGAAGCTGTGTTCCAACACAATCTTTTCCCTTGTGATTTGACAATGACATGGATAAGGTCAAAGGAAGGTGGGCCTAGTGGATTCCTTGGTTTCTCCCATCCTACCATGTTAGATCTGTGAAGACTGAGTGGAAGGAATGGAGGCAGTGTTCAAACAGGGCCGGAGTGAAAGTGGTGCAATTGCCAATAAAGTTATATCAAATCAAAAACTACATGGCCTAAGACCTGACCAGAGAGAGAGAGGTCAGGATGAAAAACCAGTCAGATAACGAGACATGAAGGAATACAGTGGAGATAACGGTTGATTTAGTTTTTACCTCGATGGCATCTTTGAACTCATCATCAGGCTCTGCCTCCTCAGCCTCCTCTACGCTGCCCGGGGACAGGTCCTACACACCACACACAATAATCATATACATGTAAGTTAGATGAGAGGATTATTGCAGAACACTGATCTGGAATGTTTTAATGTACACCATTGATCCAAATATACAGACTCGATTTATACATCCACCCCTTCCTCTCCCATCCACCCCTTCCTCTCCCATCCACCCCTTCCTCTCCCATCCACCCCTTCCTCCCACCCCTTCCTCTCTCCTCCCACCCCTTCCTCTCTCCTCCACCCCTTCCTCTCCCATCTCACCCCTCATCCTCCCTCCCATCCTTCTCTCTCCTCCCCCCTGTTTCTCTCTCCTCCCCCCTGTCCTCCTCCTCCCTTCCCCTTTTCCTCTCCTCCCACCCTGTCTCATCCTCCCTCCCACCCCTGTTTCTCTCTCCTCCACCCCTTCCTCCCTCCCACCCCTGTTTCTCTCTCCTCCCACCCTTCCATCTCTCCTCCCACCCCTTCCCCTGTTTCTCTCTCCTCCCCCCTTCCTCTCCCATCCACCCCTTCCTCTCCCATCCACCCCTTCCCCTCTCCCATCCACCCCTTCCCCTCTCCCATCCACCCCTTCCTCTCCCATCCACCCCTTCCTCTCTCCTCCCCCTGTTTCTCTCTCCTCCCACCCTGTTTCTCTCCCTCCCTTCCCCTGTTCTCCCTCCCTCCCACCCTGTCTCCTCCTCCCATCCACCCCTTCCTCTCCCACCCTCTCATCCTCCCTCCTTCCCCTCTCCCATCCACCCCTTCCTCTCCCTCCCCTGTTTCTCTCCCTCCCTCCCTCTCCCCCCTCCCTCCCCTGTTTCTCTCCCTCCCTCCCTGTCTCATCCTCCCTCCCTCCCTGTTTCTCCCCTCCCACCCTGTCTCATCCTCCCTCCCTTCCCCTGTTTCTCTCTCCCTCCCACCCTGTCTCATCCTCCCTCCTCCCACCCTGTTTCTCTCTCCTCCCACCCTGTTTCTCTCTCCTCCCACCCTGTTTCTCTCTCCTCCCACCCTCCCACCCTGTCTCATCCTCCCTCCCTCCCCTGTTTCTCTCTCCTCCCACCCTGTCTCTCTCCCTCCCTCCCTCCCTCCCCCTCCCCCTGTTTCTCTCTCCTCCCACCCCTGTCTCTCCCTCCCTCCCTCCCCCTTCCCCTGTTTCTCTCTCCTCCCACCCTGTCTCTCCTCCCTCCCTTCGCCCTGTTTCTCTCTCCTCCCACCCTGTCTCTCCCTCCCTCCACCCCTTCCTCCCCCCTGTTTCTCTCTCCTCCCACCCTGTCTCATCCTCCCTCCCTCCCCTGTTTCTCTCTCTCCCACCCTGTCTCATCCTCCCTCCCTCCACCCCCTTCCTCTCTCCTCCCACCCTGTTTCTCTCTCCCCTGTCTCCTCCCTCCCTCCCCTGTTTCTCTCTCTCCTCCCACCCTGTTTCTCTCCCTCCCTCCCTCCCCCTGTTTCTCCCTCCCTCCCCCCCTGTTTCTCTCTCCTCCCACCCTGTCTCTCCCTCCCTCCCCCTGTTTCTCTCCTCCCACCCTGTCTCTCCCTCCCTCCCCCTGTTTCTCTCTCCTCCCACCCTGTCTCTCTCCCTCCCTCCCCCTGTTTCTCTCTCCTCCCACCCTGTCTCCTCCTCCCTCCCTTCCCCTGTTTCTCTCTCCTCCCACCCTGTCTCATCCTCCCTCCCTCCCCCTGTTTCTCTCTCCTCCCACCCTGTCTCCTCCTCCCTCCCTCCCCTGTTTCTCTCTCCTCCCACCCTGTCTCATCCTCCCTCCCTCCCCCTGTTTCTCTCTCCTCCCACCCTGTCTCATCCTCCCTCCCTTCCCCTGTTTCTCTCTCCTCCCACCCTGTCCACCCTCCTCTCTCTCTCCCTCCCACCCTGTTTCTCCCTCTCCTCCCACCCTCTCTCTCCTCCCACCCTCTCTCCCTCCCTCCCCTGTTTCTCTCTCCTCCCACCCTGTCTCATCCTCCCTCCCCCCTGTTTCTCTCTCCTCCCACCCTGTCTCATCCTCCCTCCCTTCCCCTGTTTCTCCCTCCTCCCACCCTGTCTCATCCTCCCTTCCCCTGTTTCTCTCTCCTCCCACCCTGTCTCATCCTCCCTCCCTTCCCCTGTTTCTCTCTCCTCCCACCCTGTCTCTGTCTCTCTCCTCTCTCTCTCCCTCCCCCTCCCTCCCTACCCATTTCTCTCCCCCACCACTTCTCTCTCTGTCCATACCTCTAAGCTGGTAGCAGTGGGAGTCCGGTCCAGGCTGCTGTGGTCCGGTTCTGTGAGGTCCATCTCTCCTTCTGAGGATGGGTTCTGGCCAGACTGGACCACCTCCCTTAGGTCCAACACAACTACACACACAGAGGGGGAGTGGAACCAGGCTTTTAGAACACAGAACCAACACTTGAGTGTGTGTCTGCCGGGGCGTCAGGGTAGCCTAGTGGTTAGAGTGCTGGACTAGTAACTGAAAGGTTGCAAGTTCAAATCCCCGAGCTGACAAGGTACAGATCTGTTGTTCTGCCCCTGAACAGGTAGTTAACCATTGTAAATAAGAATTTGTTCTTAACCTGTTAGTCCACTAGGGGCATTATTTCATTTTTGGATAAAAAGACGTGCCAGTTTTAAGCGCAATATTTTGTCACGAAAAGATGCTCGACTATGCTTGGAATTGATAGTTTTGGAAAGAAGACACTCTGACGTTTCCAGAACTGCAAAGATTTTCACTGTGAGTGCCGTTGAACAAAAGCTTCAGGCAAAACCAAGATGTTTGAGCGCCCAGGAAATTAACAGGATTTCTGAAGCTACGTTTTCCATGATTTCGCCTTATATGGCTGTGAATGTTTCGACAGGAATGAACGGACACTTTCTTCCCTGTTTCCCAAGGTCTCTGCAGCATTGTGACGTTTTTGTAGGCATCTCATTGGAAGATTGACCATAAGAGACTACAATTGCCAAGTGTCCCGCACGGTGTCTGCGTGGAAATTGGTTCGCAAAAGTCAGCTACCAGTATTTTTCCATCCTCCTCAGAGAAGAATGCAGGCTTCCAGGGACGGCATTTCAATGAAAAGATATATGACAAAACACCTTGAGGATTGATTCAAACAACGTTTTCCATGTTTCAGTCGATATTATGGAGTTAATTCTGAAAAAAAAGTTTGACGTGTAGGTGACTGAATTTTCGGTTAGTTTCTCCTAGCCAAATGCATAGTAACAAAACGGAACGTTGTGTCCTACACAAGAATCTTTCAGGAAAAACTGGACATCTGCTATGTAACTGAGAGTCTCCTCATTGAAACATCTGAAGTTCTTCAAAGGTAAATTATTTTATTTGATCCCTTTGCTGGTTTTTGTGAATATGTTGCGTGCTAAATGCTAACGCTAAATGCTAAGCTCGCTATCACCACAAATTATTGATTTTCTCTGGTTCTAAAGCATATTTTGAAAATCTGAGACGACAGGATTGTTAAGAAAAGGATAAGCTTGAGAGCAGGCATATTTATTTCATTTCATTTGCGATATTTAGAAATCGCTAATGTTGCGTTATGGTAATGAGCTTGAGGCTGTAGTAACGCGACCGCATGCGGGATGGGGCGGACTATGAGGTTAACTGACTTACCTAGTTAAATAAAGGTACAATAAAAATAATTTTTAAAAATGTACAGTACCAGTCAAACGTTTGGACACTTATTCCAGGGTTTTTCTTTATTTGAAAAAAAACATTTTCTACATTGTAGAATAATAGTGAAGACATCAAAACTATGAAATAACACATGGAATGATGTACTAACCAAAAAAGTATTAAACAAATCTAAATATATTTTATATTTGAGAGTCTTCAAAATGCCAAGAGTGTGCAAAGCTGTCAAGGCAAAGGGTGGCTACTTTGAAGAATCTCAAATATAAAATATATTCTGATTTGTTTATCACTTTTTTGGTTACTACATGATTCCATATGTGTTATTTCATAGTTTTGATGTCTTCACTATTATTCTACAATGTAGAAAATTGTAAAAAATAAAGAAAAACTGTTGAATGAGAAGGTGTGTCCAAACTTTGGACTGGTACTGTGTGCGTGTGCGTGCGTGTGTGTGTGTGTACTGACCCCTGCAGAAGTCTCGGTTCCACAGGAAGAGTGCAGTAGTGAGACAGGCCAGCACCCAGCCCACAGGGACAGAATACAGCAGCATCAATACAACTAACAGGCCACCGTAGAACCTGAGAGACAGAGAAGAGAGACAGAGAGAGGAGGGAGAAAGGCAGAGAGAGAGGAGGGAGAGAGTTACAAAGAGGAGGGAGAGAGACAGAGAGAGGAGGGAGAGAGAGAGAGGAGGGAGAGAGAGAGAGGAGGGAGAGAGAGAGAGGAGGGAGAGAGACAGAGAGAGACAGAGAGACAGAGACAGAGACAGAGAGAGACAGAGACAGAGACAGAGAGACAGAGAGAGACAGAGAGAGACAGAGAGAGACAGACAGAGACAGAGAGAGAGAGAGACAGAGACAGAGACAGAGAGAGACAGAGACAGAGAGAGACAGACAGAGACAGAGAGAGACAGACAGAGACAGAGAGAGACAGAGAGAGACAGAGAGAGACAGAGAGGAGAGAGAGAGAGGAGGGAGACAGAGACAGAGAGAGGAGGGAGAGAGAGACAAAGAGAGAGAGGAGGGAGAGAGTTACAAAGAGGAGGGAGAGAGACAGAGAGAGGAGGGAGAGAGAGAGAGGAGGGAGAGAGAGAGAGAAGGGAGAGAGACAGAGACAGAGAGAGACAGAGACAGAGAGAGACAGGGACAGAGAGAGACAGGGACAGAGAGAGACAGGGACAGAGAGAGAGAGACAGAGAGAGACAGAGAGAGAGAGACAGAGACAGAGAGAGACAGACAGAGACAGAGAGAGACAGACAGAGACAGAGAGAGACAGACAGAGACAGAGAGGAGAGAGAGAGAGGAGGGAGACAGAGACAGAGAGAGGAGGGAGAGAGAGACAGGAGGGAGAGAGACAGAAAGATAGAGAGGAGGGAGAGCGAGAGATAGAGAGAGAGAGACAGAGACACTCAGGCACACACAAACAACACTAACCAGTCTGTCGGGAGCTCTGTAAGTACAGATAAGATGTGTGATGATATCTATGGTGAATGTAGAGGCTTTGAGTTACTGTCCTGGAGAACAAGGACACACACACAGTGTTACTGACCTAGAGGACTCAGAGTGGCTCTCCCAGTATAGGAGCTTGTAGACGGACTCAGCAGACAGGCAGGCATGAGACAACAGGTCATCTAGCTGCTTTAACCTGTGGACACGGACACGGACACGGACACACACACACACACACACACACACACACACAGAGAGAGAGAGAGACACCCGGACATGCACATGCGTGCACCCACACAGGCACACACACAGGGATAGTAAATAAATTAACTTGGTTTTATAAACTGGAAGGCCAAACTCTCACTCACTCACTCACTCACTCACTCACTCACTCACTCACTCACTCACTCACTCACTCACTCACTCACAGGTCCTTGACTTCCAGCATGGCGTCCTGTCTGGTGAGCTGAACGTTCTGGAGGTCCTTACGATGCACCGCGTGGCACCGCCTCTTCTGTTGCTCCGCCTCCGACGCCCCGCCCCCACACCTGTCCTGCAGGTAACCCAGGGCAGCCGGGGCAGACACCCCCAGAACACACACAGAGAACCACCCCACTGGAGGGCAGGAGAGAAACTGACTGTCACATTTGATATATATCACATTGTTATACACACTCAGTTGTATGTGGTAGTAGTTCATATAGCAGTGTGTGTGTGTGTGTGTGTGTGTGTATTACCCAGCATTAGCTCACCTTCACTCAGAGTGAGGAAGAGGATGTTGAGCAGTACACAGACCAGTAGTGAGCACAGAGGCATCCTCCACCTGCAATACACCACACATTCATATGGACCTAGGATCAGTTTAGTGTCCTCAAGTCCTATCCTCAACCATTAGGGTGGAGGAACTAAAACTGACCTCCGATCAGTGTCTATGGTAAACACTGACTCACCCCAGTAGGTAGCAGGCTGTACAAATCACACACTGACTCATGACTATACAGTAAACCAAATAAGATGGCATGTATCTACAACTACGCTCATTAGAGCTCCACGGCCCAGATCTAGGATCAGTCTACCCACCCTTCATTAGCCCAGTAGGTAGAGTGCCAGCTCCACGGCCCAGATCTAGGATCAGTCTACCCTCCCTTCATTAGCCCAGTAGGTAGAGTGCCAGCTCCACAGCCCAGATCTAGGATCAGTCTACCCTCCCTTCATTAGCCCAGTCCAGCTCCACAGCCCAGATCTAGGATCAGTCTCCCTCCCTTCATTAGCCCAGTAGGTAGAGTGCCAGCTCCACAGCCCAGATCTAGGATCAGTCTACCCTCCCTTCATTAGCCCAGTAGGTAGAGTGCCAGCTCCACAGCCCAGATCTAGGATCAGTCTACCCTCCCTTCATTAGCCCAGTAGGTAGAGTGCCAGCCACAGCCCAGATCCACAGCCCAGATCTAGGATCAGTCTACCCTCCTTCATTCCCAGTAGGTAGCCCAGCTCCAGGTCTAGAGTGCCAGCTCCACGGCCCAGATCTAGGATCAGTCTACCCACCCTTCATTAGCCCAGTAGGTAGAGTGCCAGCTCCACAGCCCAGATCTAGGATCAGTCTCTAGGATCAGTCTACCTCCCTTCATTAGCCCAGTAGGTAGAGTGCCAGCTCCACAGCCTAGGATCAGATCTAGGAGAGTCAGTCTACCCAGATCCCTTCATTAGCCCAGTAGGTAGAGTGCCAGCTCCACAGCCCAGATCTAGGATCAGTCTACCCTCCCTTCATTAGCCCAGTAGGTAGCCCAGTCTAGGAGGTAGAGTGCCAGCTCCACAGCCCAGATCTAGGATCAGTCTACCCTCCCTACATTAGCCCAGTAGGTAGAGTGCCAGCTCCACAGCCCAGATCTAGGATCAGTCTACCCTCCCCAGTTCCAGCTTCTAGGAGCCCATTAGTAGGTAGAGTGCCAGCTCCACAGCCCAGATCTAGGATCAGTCTACCCTCCCTACATTAGCCCAGTAGGTAGAGTGCCAGCTCCACAGCCCAGATCTAGGATCAGTCTACCCTCCCTTCATTAGCCCAGTAGGTCTAGAGTGCCCAGTAGGTAGCCAGCTCCACAGCCCAGATCTAGGATCAGTCTACCCTCCCTTCATTAGCCCAGTAGGATCAGAGTGCCAGCTCCACAGCCCAGATCTAGGATCAGTCTACCCTCCCTTCCCTTCATTCTAGGATCCCATTAGCCCAGTAGGTAGAGTGCCAGCCCACAGCCCAGATCTAGGATCAGTCTACCCTCCCTTACATTAGCCCAGTCCAGCTCCACAGCCCAGATCTAGGATCAGTCTACCCTCCCTACATTAGCCCAGTAGGTAGAGTGCCAGCTCCACTCCAGCCCAGATCTAGGATCAGTCTACCCTCCCTTCATTAGCCCAGTAGGTAGAGTGCCAGCTCCACAGCCCAGATCTAGGATCAGTCTACCCTCCCTTCATTAGCCCAGTAGGTAGAGTGCCAGCTCCACAGCCCAGATCTAGGATCAGTCTACCCTCCCTACATTAGCCCAGTAGGTAGAGTGCCAGCTCCACGGCCCAGATCTAGGCTCAGTCTACCCTCCCTACATTAGCCCAGTAGGTAGAGTGAATCAGTCTACTCTCCCAAGTCCTATCCGTTATCACCATCGGAGAAACTAAAAACCGATCTTGGATCAGTGTGTAAATGTATCCTCTCACCCCAGTAGGTAGCGGGCCAGCTCCAACGTGTCAGTGAGCGGCTCCAGAAACAGGGCCATCCTCTTGTAAGACACCACCATCTTGAGCAGGTCAAAATGTATCCTCTCACCCCAGTAGGTAGCGACCTGGCGGGGGCCAGGGCTTCCTCTTGTAAGACACCACCATCTGAGGGTGACCCGGGGGCCAGGGCTTCCCAACTCTGAGGGGTGACCCCGGGTGAGCCAGGGGTGTCTTTAGGGGGTAGAGACACCAGGGTGTCGTCCCCCTGTCACCCACCCCCAGACCACCCTGACAGGGGTCCTGACATGCCCCTACTCCAGGCTTCATCCCAACTAGAGGGGGAAGAGGACATAAACAGAGGGGGGAGAAAGGGAGTGAGACCGACAGACAGACAGGCAGACAGAGACACAGACAGACATTATTTATCTTGCTCCTTTGCACCCCAGTATCTCTACTTGCACATTCATATTCTGCACATCTATCCCTCCAGTGTCTAATTGCTATATTGTAATTACTTCGCCACCATGGCCTATTTATTGCCTTACCTCCCTTATCTCACCTCATTTGCACCCACTGTATATAGACTTTTGTTTTCTACTGTATTATTGACTATGTTTCCATGTGTAACTCTGTGTTGTTTTTGTGTCACACAGCTTTGCTTTATCTTGGCCAGATCGCAGTTGTAAATGAGAACGTGTTCTCAACTGGCCTCCCTGTCTAAATAAAGGTCAAATAAAATAAAAAAGACAGAGAGAGAAACACAGAGGACACGACAAGATGTTAAGATTTTATTTTCATGTCCGTCTGTTGCTCTTGCTAGCATTTCCTGAATATGTTACGCTGTGCAAACACTCACTCACTAGCTAGCTATCAGTGGAAAGAGGAAGGGTGCGATCACGAGCCTGGACGATCAAAGTAAATCTACCAGACCTGATTTAATGACGATTTAATCATGAATCTTCTAATGCTACTGAGAAACGTGACTGCAGACTTGTGTTCGGCTGACATGAAATGGGTGGGTCATGAAACAATATGACTGCAACAGGCCACAACACTGCGTTGTTAAATATGGGTTCTGTGTCACATGTTGATGGAAATACATTGTTGTCACACATAGCTAGTGTTTTCTAACGTTACACAACAACAGCTGTCATCCAAATCGCATGTAGCCACCTGGCGAAATTGTAACTTAAACTAACCAGCTAGTGATTGACATAACATTAACATGTAATATTTGCAACAATCAATATATATGAATAATAAGGCAAGAAATGCAACATTACCTGACTAGCGGGCAAAGTGTCAAAAACCCCGTAGTTAGCGAATATGAAAGCAATTCTCGATCGTCAACACGATGAATGTAGGAAGAGACGCGTCACACACGCCCGTGTAAACAGTCTTCACAGTCTTCTTGTAATGAAGTCAATCAATTGTTTTCGCATCTCAAGTCGATGTTATTGAGTTGACGATGTTTTGTGTTGTATACATGTTTGGGAAAGTATTTGTTTTAAGCGAATAATGCCTGCCTGCCAACTGCGAGAGAAAAGTAATCGCTTCCGCAATAAAAATCCGACTGGCTAATAGAACGCAGAGCGAACCGATGAGGGAGAGAGTAGATTAAAGAAAATATCGTAGCTGTCAAATCACGTCAATCTGACGTCCATTTGTGGGGGAAATTATGAGCTACATCACTAATTTCTCTCTAAATTAAATATTTTACTAAGATACTCACCCAAAACGGCGTTATGACAAATATAATAGTATTGACAAAAAGAGTGACGAGTGTTGTGGAAATTCTAATCAATAACGAGGAGAGAGAAGGTCAATCACCAATCGTGCCTTTATTCACAATTTATTAGTAAGGGAGCATGTCACACCAAACACACATGAATGCAGTGAGTGCTCACTGAGTGGCGTGAGCCTCTGAGTTATATACTCTCTCCGGATAGGTCAGGATAGGTGGGCCCTCAGAGATGACATACAATGGTTCCAGACACTAACCCCACACATCCTGTTC
This sequence comes from Oncorhynchus keta, assembly GCF_023373465.1. Lineage (NCBI taxonomy): Eukaryota > Metazoa > Chordata > Actinopteri > Salmoniformes > Salmonidae > Oncorhynchus > Oncorhynchus keta. The sequence continues at coordinate 78,866,546 of NC_068430.1, forward strand.
CAGACACTAACCCCACATGTCCTGTTCCAGACACTAACCCCACACGTCCTGTTCCAGACACTAACCCCACACGTCCTGTTCCAGACACTAACCCCACACGTCCTGTTCCAGACACTAACCCCACACATCCTGTTCCAGACACTAACCCCACGCGTCCTGTTCCAGGCACTAACCCCACGCGTCCTGTTCCAGACACTAACCCCACACATCCTGTTCCAGACACTAACCCCACACGTCCTGTTCCAGACACTAACCCCACACGTCCTGTTCCAGACACTAACCCCACACATCCTGTTCCAGACCCCCCGCACACATCCTGTTCCAGACACTAACCCCACACATCCTGTTCCAGACACTAACCCCACACGTCCTGTTCCAGACACTAACCCCACAGTCCTGTTCCAGACACTAACCCCACACGTCCTGTTCCAGACACTAACCCCACACGTCCTGTTCCAGACACTAACCCCACACATCCTGTTCCAGACACTAACCCCACACGTCCTGTTCCAGACACTAACCCCACACGTCCTGTTCCAGACACTAACCCCACACGTCCTGTTCCAGACACTAACCCCACACATCCTGTTCCAGACACTAACCCCACACATCCTGTTCCAGACACTAACCCCACACATCCTGTTCCAGACACTAACCCCACACGTCCTGTTCCAGACACTAACCCCACACGTCCTGTTCCAGACACTAACCCCACACGTCCTGTTCCAGACACTAACCCCACACGTCCTGTTCCAGACACTAACCCCACACGTCCTGTTCCAGACACTAACCCCACACATCCTGTTCCAGACACTAACCCCACACATCCTGTTCCAGACACTAACCCCACACGTCCTGTTCCAGACACTAACCCCACACGTCCTGTTCCAGACACTAACCCCACACGTCCTGTTCCAGACACTAACCCCACACGTCCTGTTCCAGACACTAACCCCACACGTCCTGTTCCAGACACTAACCCCACACGTCCTGTTCCAGACACTAACCCCACACGTCCTGTTCCAGACACTAACCCCACACGTCCTGTTCCAGACACTAACCCCACACGTCCTGTTCCAGACACTAACCCCACACGTCCTGTTCCAGACACTAACCCCACACGTCCTGTTCCAGACACTAACCCCACACGTCCTGTTCCAGACACTAACCCCACACGTCCTGTTCCAGACACTAACCCCACACGTCCTGTTCCAGACACTAACCCCACAGTCCTGTTCCAGACACTAACCCCACAGTCCTGTTCCAGACACTAACCCCACACGTCCTGTTCCAGACACTAACCCCACACGTCCTGTTCCAGACACTAACCCCACACGTCCTGTTCCAGACACTAACCCCACACGTCCTGTTCAGACACTAACCCCACACGTCCTGTTCCAGACACTAACCCCACACATCCTGTTCCAGACACAGACACACGTCCTGTTCAGACACTAACCCCACTTAGTTCCACATCCTGTTCCAGACACTAACCCCACAGACTGTTCCAGACACTAACCCCACCTTGTCCTGTTCAGACACCTGTTCTAACCCCACACGTCCTGTTCCAGACACTAACCCACACGTCACTAGACCCCCACCTTTCCTGTTCCAGACACAGACACTTGTTGTTACTTAGTTCCACCTTGCTAGGAGGGGGTGACTGATGCACAGACACTTGTTGTTACTTAGTTCCACCCTGCTAGGAGGGGGTGACTGATGCACAGACACTTGTTGTTACTTAGTTTCCACCTTGCTAGGAGGGGGTGACTGATGCACAGACATTGTTGTTACTTAGTTCCACCTTGCTAGGAGGGGGTGACTGATGCACAGACATTGTTGTTACTTAGTTCCACCTTGCTAGGAGGGGGTGACTGATGCACAGACATTGTTGTTACTTAGTTCCACCTTGCTAGGAGGGGGTGACTGATGCACAGACATTGTTGTTACTTAGTTCCACCTTGCTAGGAGGGGGTGACTGATGCACAGACATTGTTGTTACTTAGTTCCACCTTGCTAGGAGGGGTGACTGATGCACAGACACTTGTTTTTACTTAGTTCCACCTTGCTAGGAGGGGGTGACTGATGCACAGACACTTGTTTTTACTTAGTTCCACCTTGCTAGGAGGGGGTGACTGATGCACAGACACTTGTTTTTACTTAGTTCCACCTTGCTAGGAGGGGGTGACTGATGCACAGACACTTGTTGTTACTTAGTTCCACCTTGCTAGGAGGGGTGACTGATGCACAGACATTGTTGTTACTTAGTTCCACCTTGCTAGGAGGGGTGACTGATGCACAGACACTTGTTGTTACTTAGTTTCCACCTTGCTAGGAGGGGTGACTGATGCACAGACACTTGTTGTTACTTAGTTTCCACCTTGCTAGGAGGGGTGACTGATGCACAGACACTTGTTGTTACTTAGTTTCCACCTTGCTAGGAGGGGTGACTGATGCACAGACACTTGTTGTTACTTAGTTTCCACCTTGCTAGGAGGGGTGACTGATGCACAGACACTTGTTGTTACTTAGTTTCCACCTTGCTAGGAGGGGGTGACTGATGCACAGACATTGTGGAGACAAGTGATTGGTTGCCATTACTCAAGCCATCCTTCACATGGGTTGCAATGGGTAAAGACACATTCACATATGGAAACAATGTTTCCCTCTGGCCTCCTTTGCCCATATTCCCGTTCTGATATTCTGCATAGCATCAGGGACATGTGACAGACAAGCCTGACTTCTTCCCTCTCTGGACCCCAGATGACTTGAGGCCCATATGAGGGAGGAAGTGCAGCTATAACACCAGACTCCAAAAGGAGACATTCTAATAACAAGAGTTTCAACAGGTCAATAATATAAGCATATTCTGCAGAGAAGACATCTTAATTATCTATGTTACTTAGCTAATGTCTCCATTCGGAGTCTGGTGTTGGCAGCACACTCCTCCCACTAGGCTAAATTCATATTTTCAATGATGGCCTAGGAACAGTGGGTTAACTTCCTCAGGGGCAGAACTACAGATTTTTCCTTGTCAGTTCAGGGTTCGATTTAACAACCTTTCGGTTAACTAGTCAACGCTCTAACCACTAGGCTACTAGTCCAACGCTCTAACCACTAGGCTACACCGCCCCAAAACATCTGCTAATCATGTGTATGTGACCAATAAAAATGTATTTGATTTTAATTCTGATTTCTCTAAAACACTAGCCTGCAGTATTGTAATTATAATATGTTGCTATGACAATTGCATGTTTCTCAAAGATTTTTAGAAATGGATGGTCTTCAGAAATGCCTAATGGATTAAAATAGAGCACAATCAGTGCAACATTGGGCCTATAAGTTAAATACATTGTCCATCCAAGTCGTGCCTGTGATCGGTCTATGTGGCGCCGTGCACGTTGGTTTGTCTTTTCAGAACCATGGTTAGCTACTGGCTCAGTAGTGTGTGTGGCCTCCACGTGCCTGTATGACCTCCCTACAACACCTGGGCATGGTCGCGCATGGCCCTGAGGACTGATCTCCTCCTGTCCTGGACTAAAGCATCCGCCAAACTCCTGGACAGTCTGTGGTGCAACGTGGCGTTGGTGGATGGAGCGAGACATGATGTCTCAGATGTGCTCAATTGGATTCAGGTCTGGGGAACAGGCCAGTTCCATAGCATCAATGCCTTCCTCTGCAGGAACCACACCCAACCACATGAGGTCTAGCATTGTCTTTGCATTAGAGGAACCCAGGGCCAACCACCAGCATATGGTCTCACAAGGGGCCTGAGGATCTCATCTCGGTACCCAATGGCAGTCAGGCTACCTCTGGCGAGCACATGAAGGGCCCCCAAAGAAATGCCACCCCATACCATGACTGACCCACCGCAAAACCGGTAATGTTGGAGGATGTTGCAGGCAGCAGAACGTTCTCCACGGCGTCTCCAGACTGTCACGTCAGTCACATGTGTTCAGTGTGAACCTGCTTTCATCTGTGAAGAGCACCAATCTTGGTGTTCTCTGGCAAATGCCAAACGTCCTGCACGGTGTTGGGCTATAAGCACAACCCCCACCTGTGGACGTTGGGCCCTCATACCACCCTCATGGAGTCTGTTTCTGACCATTTGAGCAGACACATGCACATTTGTGGCCTGCTGGAGGTCATTTTGCAGGGCTTTGGCAGTGCTCCTTCTTGCACAAAGGTGGAGGTAGCGGTCCTGCTGCTGGGTTGTTGCCCTCCTACGGCCTCCTCCACATCTCCTGGTGTACTGGCCTGTCTCCTGGTAGCGCCTCCATGCTCTGGACACTACGCTGACCCCCCTCCACACACACACAGGCTGTGCTGGCTCACAGAAAGAGTGGGTCATCGTCATTTTAGTCAAGGCTCTCTATGGCAGGTTCAGCAACTACTTAAATTAGTAAGCAGCTGATGAGCCAAAAAGCTGCAAAACATTATCAGGGAGCTGGTGCTCATAGCAAGCCTCACAGACAGCTTCAGTCCATATCGAATGTACAGGATGGAGTTAAGGGTCTGCAAGGACATCCGATTTCTAAGTTTTCTTTTTACCACCCTCATCTGGCTGAATACTCTCTCAACTTCAGCATTCGACTGTGGCAATGACATCACAGACAGAGCAGCCATGGCAAGTTCTTGAAACGGGTTGATATCAGCTGCATCCCTGAACGTCCAAATCCCACTCCAGAAGCCCAGTGTGTTTTTTGTCTCATTCCATTTACTAAGATGGATGGCACGCCATTGCTGGACAATCTTGTCTATCTCTGCAAGG
>NC_068430.1:78871416-78876416 GCF_023373465.1 Oncorhynchus keta
AGAAAGTCCTGCAACTCAGAACACCCTATCCCAGCCCACCGTACCCAGCTCAGAACACCCTATCCCAGCCCACCTTACCCAGAACACCCTATCCCAGCCCACCTTAACCCAGCTCAGAACACCCTATCCCAGGCCACCTTACCCAGCTCAGAACACCCTATCCCAGCCCACCTTACCCCAACTCAGAACACCCTCTCCCAGGCCACCTTACCCAGCTCAGAACACCCTATCCCAGCCCACCTTACCCCAACTCAGAACACCCTTTCCCAGCCCACCTTACCCAGCTCAGAACACCCTATCCCAGCCCACCTTACCCCAGCTCAGAACACCCTATCCCAGCCACGAGCAGAACGACAGTCCCTTACCTGTCTGCAGCCCTGGAGGAGACGAGGTACTGTGGAGCTACAGATAAGAGCTGCAACTCCCTGAAGAGACAACGAAACTGAAGCACCGAGAGAGACAGACGAGAGAGAGAGAGAGAGAGAGAGAGAGAGAGAGAGAGAGAGAGAGAGAGAGAGAGAGAGTGAGAGGAAGAGATGGAGTGTGATAGAGAGAGGAAGACACAATGGGAGGCACAATGTCTTTATTATTTTTGAATTTGAGTGTAATATCGAAGCTGGGACTGAGAGACTTTATAAACAGCCATAATGAAGCTTGGGAGGGGCTGAGTGCAGGGAACACGATGGGTGGAGCCATAAGGAAGCTTGGGAGTGGCTGAGTGCAGGGAACACGATGGGTGGAGCCATGATGAAGCTTGGGAGGGAATGAGTGCAGGGAACACAATAGGTGGAGCCATAAGGAAGCTTGGGCGTGGCTGAGTGCAGGGAACACGATGGGTGGAGCCATAAGGAAGCTTGGGAGGGAATGAGTGCAGGGAACACGATGGCATGTGGCAGTCCTGATAAGGGGAGGAACCGTTGAAGGCCCAGATCCCTCAGCTCCCTGAGTAGAAATAACGACGCCCTGTGTAGTGATAAGGAGGAGACTCCACCCAAAGGGGGGTATGAATACTGCCACGGGGGAAGCCATGTCTTTGTCTGAATGCAGCTGTATCGATACTGCCACGGGGGAAGCCATGTCTTTGTCTGAATGCAGCTGTATCGATACTGCCACGGGGGAAGCCATGTCTTTGTCTGAATGCAGCTGTATCGATACTGCCACGGGGAAGCCATGTCTTTGTCTGAATGCAGCTGTATCGATACTGCCACGGGGGAAGCCATGTCTTTGTCTGAATGCAGCTGTATCGATACTGCCACTGGGGAAGCCATGTCTTTGTCTGAATGCAGCTGTATCGATACTGCCACGGGGGAAGCCATGTCTTTGTCTGAATGCAGCTGTATCGATACTGCCACGGGGGAAGCCATGTCTTTGTCTGAATGCAGCTGTATCGATACTGCCACGGGGGAAGCCATGTCTTTGTCTGAATGCAGCTGTATCGACCCTCCCGGGAATAAACTTGGTTACGCTTTCATAAATGTCTGTTGAGTTTTTTTACCCTGAGAATTAGAACCTAACAAAGTGGAGGAGACAGGTTTAAAAAATATATTTTTTAACCTTGAGACAATTGAGACATGGATTGTGTATGTGTGCCATCCAGAGGGTGGATGGGCAAGACAAAACATTGAAGTGCCTTTGAGCAGGGTATGGTAGTGGGTGTGGTAGTAGGTGTGGTAGTGGGTATGGTAGTGGGTGTGGTAGTAGGTGTGGTAGTGGGTATGGTAGTGGGTGTGGTAGTAGGTGTGGTAGTGGGTATGGTAGTGGGTGTGGTAGTAGGTGTGGTAGTGGGTATGGTAGTGGGTGTGGTAGTAGGTGTGGTAGTGGGTATGGTAGTGGGTATGGTAGTAGGTATGGTAGTAGGTGTGGTAGTGGGTATGGTAGTGGGTATGGTAGTTGGTATGGTAGTAGGTATGGTAGTAGGTGTGGTAGTGGGTATGGTAGTGGGTATAGTAGTAGGTATGGTAGTAGGTGTGGTAGTGGGTGTGGTAGTAGGTGTGGTAGTGGGTATGGTAGTAGGTATGGTAGTAGGTGTGGTAGTGGGTATGGTAGTAGGTATGGTAGTAGGTGTGGTAGTGGGTATGGTAGTGGGTATGGTAGTTGGTATGGTAGTAGGTATGGTAGTAGGTGTGGTAGTGGGTATGGTAGTGGGTATGGTAGTGGGTATGGTAGTGGGTATGGTAGTAGGTGTGGTAGTGGGTATGGTAGTGGTACTTGTTCTGATCATTCTAAATATCTTTCTTTTAACTTTGTGGTTTTAGTGTATTGTTTTGTATTACTAGATATTACTGTGCTGTTGGAGCTATAAACACAAGCATTATGTATTACTGCACTGTTGGAGCTAGACACACAAGCATTAGGTATTACTGTACTGTTGGAGCTAGACACACAAGCATTAGGTATTACTGTACTGTTGGAGCTAGAAACACAAGCATTAGGTATTACTGTGCTGTTGGAGCTAGAAACACAAGCATTAGGTATTACTGTACTGTTGGAGCTAGACACACAAGCATTAGGTATTACTGTACTGTTGGAGCTAGACACACAAGCATTAGGTATTACTGTACTGTTGGAGCTAGAAACACAAGCATTAGGTATTACTGTACTGTTGGAGCTAGACACACAAGCATTAGGTATTACTGGGCTGTTGGAGCTAGAAACACAAGCATTAGGTATTACTGTACTGTTGGAGCTAGAAACACAAGCATTAGGTATTACTGTACTGTTGGAGCTAGAAACACAAGCATTAGGTATTACTGTACTGCTGGAGCTAGACACACAAGCATTAGGTATTACTGTACTGTTGGAGCTAGAAACACAAGCATTAGGTATTACTGTGCTGTTGGAGCTAGACACACAAGCATTAGGTATTACTGTGCTGTTGGAGCTAGACACACAAGCATTAGGTATTACTGTACTGTTGGAGCTAGACACACAAGCATTAGGTATTACTGTACTGTTGGAGCTAGAAACACAAGCATTAGGTATTACTGTGCTGTTGGAGCTAGAAACACAAGCATTAGGTATTACTGTACTGTTGGAGCTAGACACACAAGCATTAGGTATTACTGTACTGTTGGAGCTAGACACACAAGCATTAGGTATTACTGTACTGTTGGAGCTAGAAACACAAGCATTAGGTATTACTGTACTGTTGGAGCTAGACACACAAGCATTAGGTATTACTGGGCTGTTGGAGCTAGAAACACAAGCATTAGGTATTACTGTACTGTTGGAGCTAGAAACACAAGCATTAGGTATTACTGTACTGTTGGAGCTAGAAACACAAGCATTAGGTATTACTGTACTGCTGGAGCTAGACACACAAGCATTAGGTATTACTGTACTGTTGGAGCTAGAAACACAAGCATTAGGTATTACTGTGCTGTTGGAGCTAGACACACAAGCATTAGGTATTACTGTGCTGTTGGAGCTAGACACACAAGCATTAGGTATTACTGTACTGTTGGAGATATAAACACAAGCATTAGGTATTACTGTACTGTTGGAGCTAGAAACACAAGCATTAGGTATTACTGTACTGTTGGAGCTAGAAACACAAGCATTAGGTATTACTGTACTGTTGGAGATATAAACACAAGCATTAGGTATTACTGTACTGTTGGAGATATAAACACAAGCATTAGGTATTACTGTACTGTTGGAGCTAGAAACACAAGCATTAGGTATTACTGTGCTGTTGGAGCTAGACACACAAGCATTAGGTATTACTGTACTGTTGGAGATATAAACACAAGCATTAGGTATTACTGTACTGTTGGAGCTAGAAACACAAGCATTAGGTATTACTGTGCTGTTGGAGCTAGACACACAAGCATTAGGTATTACTGTGCTGTTGGAGCTAGACACACAAGCATTAGGTATTACTGTGCTGTTGGAGCTAGACACACAAGCATTAGGTATTACTGTACTGTTGGAGATATAAACACAAGCATTAGGTATTACAGTACTGTTGGAGCTAGAAACACAAGCATTAGGTATTACTGTACTGTTGGAGCTAGAAACACAAGCATTAGGTATTACTGTGCTGTTGGAGCTAGACACACAAGCATTGGGTATTACTGTGCTGTTGGAGCTAGACACACAAGCATTAGGTATTACTGTGCTGTTGGAGCTAGACACACAAGCATTAGGTAGGTATTACTGTACTGTTGGAGATATAAACACAAGCATTGGGTATTACTGTACTGTTGGAGCTAGAAACACAAGCATTAGGTATTACAGTACTGTTGGAGCTAGACACACAAGCATTAGGTATTACTGTGCTGTTGGAGCTATAAACACAAGCATTAGGTATTACTGTACTGTTGGAGCTAGAAACACAAGCATTAGGTATTACTGTGCTGTTGGAGCTAGAAACACAAGCATTAGGTATTACTGTGCTGTTGGAGCTAGAAACACAAGCATTAGGTATTACTGTACTGTTGGAGCTAGAAACACAAGCATTAGGTATTACTGTACTGTTGGAGCTAGAAACACAAGCATTAGGTATTACTGTGCTGTTGGAGCTAGAAACACAAGCATTAGGTATTACTGTGCTGTTGGAGCTAGAAACACAAGCATTAGGTATTACTGTGCTGTTGGAGCTAGAAACACAAGCATTAGGTATTACTGTGCTGTTGGAGCTAGAAACACAAGCATTAGGTATTACTGTACTGTTGGAGCTAGAAACACAAGCATTAGGTATTACTGTACTGTTGGAGCTAGAAACACAAGCATTAGGTATTACTGTACTGTTGGAGCTAGAAACACAAGCATTAGGTATTACTGTGCTGTTGGAGCTAGAAACACAAGCATTAGGTATTACTGTACTGTTGGAGCTAGAAACACAAGCATGAGGTATTACTGTACTGTTGGAGCTAGAAACACAAGCATTAGGTATTACTGCACTGTTGGAGCTAGACACACAAGCATTAGGTATTACTGTACTGTTGGAGCTAGAAACACAAGCATTAGGTATTACTGTACTGTTGGAGCTAGACACA
>NC_068430.1:78886416-79013916 GCF_023373465.1 Oncorhynchus keta
ACACAAACCCAGGGATACAGAGTGGTTGGCCAGCGTTATGGTGACACAAACCCAGGGATACAGAGTGGTTGGCCAGCATTATGGGAACACAAACCCAGGGATACAGAGTGGTTGGCCAGCGTTATGGTGACACAAACCCAGGGATACAGAGTGGTTGGCCAGCGTTATGGTGACACAAACCCAGGGATACAGAGTGGTTGGCCAGCCCTTAACAATGATGTTCATGACATCTATAGCTATTGTGACACACACATCGGCTTTCCCCATAGGAGCACCCTTTTCGGTTCCAGGAAGAACCCTTTTAGGTTCCAAGAAGAACCCTTTTCGGTTCCAGGAAGAACCCTATAGGTTCCAAGAAGAACCCTTTCAGGTTCCATGAAGGTTCTAGATAGCGCCTTATTTTCTAAGAGTGTAAGATTAAACTGTCCCTAAGAGTATCAGTGTCGATCTGATCTCTTACCTCCCTGGAAGCCAGGCTGAGAGGGGTAGGCTGTTCCCCCCCCACTTCCCTGGTAGCCCGCCGGGGGGCCTGGGTAGGGGGGAGCAGACAAGTCCTGGGGGGGTCCATACTGGCTCTTCTCCATACTGTCTGGGGTGGGTTTGAGAGAGAGAGAGACAGAGAGAGACAGAGAGAGACAGAGAGAGAGAGAGAGAGGAAGAAAGTGAGCACAAACACAGTGAGCACACCTTATGAAAATATCACATTGAGAAAACATATGTCTCTGCCCCCACCTTCTCTCCCCCCTATAATACACAGTACAGTATGTCATCTGGAATCAGTTATAATACACAGTGCAGTATGTCATCTGGAATCAGCTATAATACACAGTACAGTATGTCATCTGGAATCAGCTATAATACACAGTGCAGTATGTCATCTGGAATCAGTTATAATACACAGTGCAGTATGTCATCTGGAATCAGCTATAATACACAGTACAGTATGTCATCTGGAATCAGCTGTATTACACAGTACAGTATGTCATCTGGAATCAGTTATAATACACAGTACAGTATGTCATCTGGAATCAGTTATAATACACAGTACAGTATGTCATCTGGAATCAGTTATAATACACAGTACAGTATGTCATCTGGAATCAGTTATAATACACAGTACAGTATGTCATCTGGAATCAGCTATAATACACAGTACAGTATGTCATCTGGAATCAGCTATAATACACAGTACAGTATGTCATCTGGAATCAGCTATAATACACAGTACAGTATGTCATCTGGAATCAGTTATAATACACAGTACAGTATGTCATCTGGAATGAGCTATAATACACAGTACAGTATGTCATCTGGAATCAGCTATAATACACAGTACAGTATGTCATCTGGAATCAGCTATAATACACAGTACAGTATGTCATCTGGAATCAGCTATAATACACAGTACAGTATGTCATCTGGAATCAGCTATAATACACAGTACAGTATGCCATCTGGAATCAGCTATAATACACAGTACAGTATGTCATCTGGAATCAGCTATATTACATCACATTGTCTAAACATAATTGATCTATGAGGTCTCCCATGAGGAAACAGGTCTTCTGATCCAAATGGGACTTCCTGGTTCAATAAATGTTCAAAAAATAAATACAAATTCTAACCTCCTGATTCATTCTAACCTCAGGCTCATCAATAACCTTTACTTACAGTAACCAGGTCAGTCGTTAAAAACAAACTCTGTTTTATAAAAATCTACACATTATAAGGAAATTCATAGATTATAATACTGCGCTATACATACAGTGCATTCAGAAAGTATTCAGACCCCTTGACCTTTTCCACATTTATTTCAATTACAGCATTATTCTAAAATGGATTACATTTGAAAAAAATCATCCGAAATCTACACACGATACCCGATAATGACATCACAATACCCCATAATGACATCACAATACCCCATAACGACATCGCAATACCCCATAACGACAAAGCAAAAACAGGTTCTTAAAACTGTTTGCATTTTTAAGAAACATAACCGAAATACCTTATTTACATAGGTATTCAGACCCTTTGCTATGAAATTGACTCGAAATTGAGCTCCGGTGCATCCTGTTTCCATTGATCATCCTTGAAATGTTTCTACAACTTGATTGGAGTCCACCTCAGGTAAATTCAATTGATTGGACATGATTTGGAAAGGCACACAACTGTCTATATAAGGTTTCACAGTTGACAGTGCATGTCACAGCAAAAACCAAGCCATGAGGTCGAAGGAATTGTCCGTAGAGCTCCGAGACAGGATTGTGTCGAGGCACAGATCTGGGGAAGGGTACCAAAAACATGTCTGCAGCATTGAAGGTCACCAAGAACACAGTGGCCTCCATCATTCATAAATAGAAAAAGATTGGAAACATCAAGACTCTTCCTAGAGCTGGCCGCCCGGCAGAACTGAGTAATTGGGGGAGAAGGGCCTTGGTCAGGGACGTGAAGAAGAACCTGATGGTCACTCTGTCAGAGCTCTAGAGTTCCTCTGTGGAGATGGGAGAACCTTCCAGAAGGACAACCATCTCTGCAGCACCCCACGAATCAGGCCTTTATGGTAGAGTGGCCAGATGGAAGCACTCAGTAAAATGCACATGACAGCCCGCTTGGAGTTTACCAAAAGGCACCTAAAGGACTCAGACCATCAGAAACAAGATTCTCTGGACTGATGAAACCAAGATTGAACTCTTTGGTCTGAATGCCAAGCGTCACGTCTGGAGAAAACCTAGCACCATCCCTACGGTTTTCAGCGGCAGGGACTGCGAGGCAAAGATTAATGGAGCAAAGTACAGAGAGATCCTTGATGAAAACCTGATCCAGAGGGCTCAGGAACTCAGACTGGGGTGAAGGTTCACTTTCCAACAGGACAACGACCCTAAGCACACAATCAAGACAACGCAGGAGTGGCTTCGGGCCAAGACTCTGAATGTCCTTGAGTGGCCCAGACTTGAACCCAATCGTACATCTTTGGTGAGACCTGAAAATAGCTGTGCAGCGACACTCCCCATCCAACCTGACAAGAGTTTTACAGGATCTGCAGAGAGGAATACAGGTGTGCTAAACTTGTAGCATCATACCCAAGAAGACCCGAGGCTGTAATCTCTGCCAAAGGTGCTTCAACAAAGTACTGAGTAAAGGCTCTGAATACTGATGTAAATGTGATATGTTCCTTTGTTTTTATACATTAGCTAACATTTCTAAAAAAAACTGTTTTTGTCATTGTGGGGTATTACGTGCAGATTGATGAGGGGAAAACGATTGAATCAATTTAAGAATAGGGCTGTAAATGTAACAAAATGTGGAAAAAGTCAAAGGGTTCTCAATGCTCTGTATGATGTCATCCCAAATGACACACTATTTTCCATGTGGGCCCTGGTCAAAAGCCACGGCACTAAATATGAACCAGGCTGCCATTTGGGACAGACGCTATGCGTAAATTGTATACAGCATCATGTAGTTGACGATGGTGTTGTTATGAAGTTGTAAAGGAGGCTTATCTGTTGGACTTTGTTCCACGGGATCATGAGGAAGTGAGGTAGAGTTGTTTAGTGTGTGTGTGTTTTGCGGGGAGCTGCTGCTGTTGCAGAAGAAAAATCATCCCGCGCAGAGAAGCACGAGATGGAACCTCACTCAACTGTCTAGTTCTCCCTGTTAGTTAAACACTATCAACCCTTTACTGTGGGAATTGTGATCGAATCAACGCAATTATTAGCTACTTTCAATGCAACATACCGAAACAAAACCAACGATTCAAGAGACTTTGTTGTAGACAGAACTCATCAGAGTAGGATTCTATTGCATTGACATGCACATACTCTAGTCTAAACAGACCGGTGCGCCGTAACCAATCAGAGCTGCAGTAAGGCCTATATGCAAATAAACCACTACCATACCTGTGCCTTCACGTTGAACGTGACTGTCTTTACAGAATCAGCGGTCGTGAGTAGATGAGCTGTTTTGAGATCATATTCTTTGCTCGTTGGTGAGTTATTAGCCCAGTTATAGATCAGTTGTAGTCCTCAATGGGGGAGTGTTTGTTTCCTACAAGACACAACACGTGTGCATTTCTAGACGTCTTTGAAAAGTGATTCGGGTAAAGAGCTTTTTTGTGTTAAAGGGGCAGTGTTGTATTTGTCAGATTTTCTGTAATAATGGTATGGGAATAAAATGGTTTCTTGCATCAAACAACTCAACAACATTTTCAGTCAAATCAAATCAAAATCAAATCAAATGTTATTTGTCACATACACATGGTTAGCAGATGTTAATGCGAGTGTAGCGAAAGTCACCTCCTTGTCTGAAGGACAAGTGGATAAACAGGTTCATGTCAAGCCCTGAATGTGTTTTCAAACGTCTCATAGAATGTAGCCTATATTGAACACCACACATTGGCTGCTACTGTAGGCTGAATGATAGAACAGCTATTTCCATGTTAAAATATTATGGGATGCATTTTCCCCATTGTTTTTGATGGTAGGCCCCTCTGGTAGTCCTACATCATTTACATGATGACCAAATAGTCTACTTGATCACTGTTAAAACCAGGGGCGCAACTTTGGTTTTAGAAGTGGGGGGGGGGGCATAATTGTATTATTTTTATCCACTCAGATAAACACTCCAAACAACCTACCTGACCGCTCTGAGGCGTCCGCATGGTCCTAAAGCACACTGTTGCCTCGTTTTGTATCACATTTCAATGATAAAACTGGGGGGGGACTTAATGGAATTTCAGAATGTGGGGGGACATGTCCCCAGTAAAGTTGCGCCCCTGGTTAAAACTAACTTAAAGTGGGTACAGCCTCAGTGGTCACAGTAAACGTGCGCCAGAAGTTGCACAGAATGTTGAAGTACCTGAAATTTGCTCAGTTTTAACCGGAGTCCTATGGGCCCTGGTCAACAGTAGTATTCTACCATATGGGCCCTGGTCAACAGTAGTACACTACCCTATGGGCCCTGGTCAACAGTAGTACACTACCCTATGGGCCCTGGTCAACAGTAGTACACTACCCTATGGGCCCTGGTCAACAGTAGTACACTACCCTATGGGCCCTGGTCAACATGGGCCCTGGTCAACAGTAGTACTCTACCCTATGGGCCCTGGTCAACAGTAGTACACTACCCTATGGGCCCTGGTCAACAGTAGTACACTACCCTATGGGCCCTGGTCAACAGTAGTACACTACCCTATGGGCCCTGGTCAACAGTAGTACACTACCCTATGGGCCCTGGTCAACAGTAGTACACTACCCTATGGGCCCTGGTCAACAGTAGTACACTACCCTATGGGCCCTGGTCAACAGTAGTACACTACCCTATGGGCCCTGGTCAACAGTAGTACACTACCCTATGGGCCCTGGTCAACAGTAGTACACTACCCTATGGGCCCTGGTCAACATGGGCCCTGGTCAACAGTAGTACACTACCCTATGGGCCCTGGTCAACAGTAGTACACTACCCTATGGGCCCTGGTCAACAGTAGTACACTACCCTATGGGCCCTGGTCAACAGTAGTACACTACCCTATGGGCCCTGGTCAACAGTAGTACACTACCCTATGGGCCCTGGTCAACAGTAGTACACTACCCTATGGGCCCTGGTCAACAGTAGTACACTACCCTATGGGCCCTGGTCAACAGTAGTACACTACCCTATGGGCCCTGGTCAACAGTAGTACACTACCCTATGGGCCCTGGTCAACATGGGCCCTGGTCAACAGTAGTACACTACCCTATGGGCCCTGGTCAACAGTAGTACACTACCCTATGGGCCCTGGTCAACAGTAGTACACTACCCTATGGGCCCTGGTCAACAGTAGTACACTACCCTATGGGCCCTGGTCGACAGTAGTACACTACCCTATGGGCCCTTGTCAACAGTAGTACACTACCCTATGGGCCCTGGTCAACAGTAGTACACTACCCTATGGGCCCTTGTCAACAGTAGTACACTACCCTATGGGCCCTGGTCAACAGTAGTATTCTACCCTATGGGCCCTGGTCAACAGTAGTACACTACCCTATGGGCCCTGGTCAACAGTAGTACACTACCCTATGGGCCCTGGTCGACAGTAGTACACTACCCTATGGGCCCTGGTCAACAGTAGTACACTACCCTATGGGCCCTGCTCAACAGTAGTACACTACCCTATGGGCCCTGGTCGACAGTAGTACACTACCCTATGGGCCCTGGTCAACAGTAGTACACTACCCTATGGGCCCTGGTCAACAGTAGTACACTACCCTATGGGCCCTGGTCGACAGTAGTACACTACCCTATGGCCCCTTGTCAACAGTAGTACACTACCCTATGGGCCCTGGTCAACAGTAGTACACTACCCTATGGGCCCTTGTCAACAGTAGTACACTACCCTATGGGCCCTGGTCAACAGTAGTATTCTACCCTATGGGCCCTGGTCAACAGTAGTACACTACCCTATGGGCCCTGGTCAACAGTAGTACACTACCCTATGGGCCCTGGTTGACAGTAGTACACTACCCTATGGGCCCTGGTCAACAGTAGTACACTACCCTATGGGCCCTGGTCAACAGTAGTACACTACCCTATGGGCCCTGGTCGACAGTAGTACACTACCCTATGGGCCCTTGTCAACAGTAGTACACTACCCTATGGGCCCTGGTCAACAGTAGTACACTACCCTATGGGCCCTTGTCAACAGTAGTACACTACCCTATGGGCCCTGGTCAACAGTAGTACACTACCCTATGGGCCCTGGTCAACAGTAGTACACTACCCTATGGGCCCTGGTCAACAGTAGTACACTACCCTATGGGCCCTGGTCAACAGTAGTACACTACCCTATGGGCCCTGGTCAACAGTAGTACTCTACCCTATGGGCCCTGGTCAACAGTAGTATTCTACATTCTACCCTATGGGCCCTGGTCAACAGTAGTACACTACCCTATGGGCCCTGGTCAACAGTAGTACACTACCCTATGGGCCCTTGTCAACAGTAGTACACTACCCTACATTACCCTATGGGCCCTGGTCAAGAGTAGTACACTACCCTATGGGCCCTGGTCAACAGTAGTACACTACCCTATGGGCCCTGGTCAACAGTAGTACACTACCCTATGGGCCCTGGTCAACAGTAGTACTCTACCCTATGGGCCCTGGTCAACAGTAGTATTCTACATTCTACCCTATGGGCCCTGGTCAACAGTAGTACACTACCCTACACTACCCTGTGGGCCCTGGTCAACAGTAGTATTCTACCCTATGGGCCCTGGTCAACAGTAGTATTCTACCCTATGGGCCCTGGTCAACAGTAGTATTCTACATTCTACCCTATGGGCCCTGGTCAACAGTAGTACACTACCCTATGGGCCCTGATCAACAGTAGTATTCTACCCTATGGGCCCTGGTCAACAGTAGTATTCTACCCTATGGGCCCTGGTCAACAGTAGTATTCTACATTCTACCCTATGGGCCCTGGTCAACAGTAGTACACTACCCTATGGGCCCTGGTCAACAGTAGTACACTACCCTATGGGCCCTGGTCAACAGTAGTATTCTACCCTATGGGCCCTGGTCAACAGTCGTATTCTACCCTATGGGCCCTGGTCCACAGTAGTACACTACCCTATGGGCCCTGGTCAACAGTAGTACACTACCCTATGGGCCCTGGTCAACAGTAGTACACTACCCTATGGGCCCTGGTCAACAGTAGTACACTACCCTATGGGCCCTGGTCAACAGTAGTACACTACCCTATGGGCCCTGGTCAACAGTAGTACACTACCCTATGGGCCCTGGTCAACATGGGCCCTGGTCAACAGTAGTACACTACCCTATGGGCCCTGGTCAACAGTAGTACACTACCCTATGGGCCCTGGTCAACAGTAGTACACTACCCTATGGGCCCTGGTCAACAGTAGTACACTACCCTATGGGCCCTGGTCAACAGTAGTACACTACCCTATGGGCCCTGGTCAACAGTAGTACACTACCCTATGGGCCCTGGTCAACAGTAGTACACTACCCTATGGGCCCTGGTCAACAGTAGTACACTACCCTATGGGCCCTGGTCAACATGGGCCCTGGTCAACAGTAGTACACTACCCTATGGGCCCTGGTCAACAGTAGTACACTACCCTATGGGCCCTGGTCAACAGTAGTACACTACCCTATGGGCCCTGGTCAACAGTAGTACACTACCCTATGGGCCCTGGTCGACAGTAGTACACTACCCTATGGGCCCTTGTCAACAGTAGTACACTACCCTATGGGCCCTGGTCAACAGTAGTACACTACCCTATGGGCCCTTGTCAACAGTAGTACACTACCCTATGGGCCCTGGTCAACAGTAGTATTCTACCCTATGGGCCCTGGTCAACAGTAGTACACTACCCTATGGGCCCTGGTCAACAGTAGTACACTACCCTATGGGCCCTGGTCGACAGTAGTACACTACCCTATGGGCCCTGGTCAACAGTAGTACACTACCCTATGGGCCCTGGTCAACAGTAGTACACTACCCTATGGGCCCTGGTCGACAGTAGTACACTACCCTATGGGCCCTGGTCAACAGTAGTACACTACCCTATGGGCCCTGGTCAACAGTAGTACACTACCCTATGGGCCCTGGTCGACAGTAGTACACTACCCTATGGGCCCTTGTCAACAGTAGTACACTACCCTATGGGCCCTGGTCAACAGTAGTACACTACCCTATGGGCCCTTGTCAACAGTAGTACACTACCCTATGGGCCCTGGTCAACAGTAGTATTCTACCCTATGGGCCCTGGTCAACAGTAGTACACTACCCTATGGGCCCTGGTCAACAGTAGTACACTACCCTATGGGCCCTGGTTGACAGTAGTACACTACCCTATGGGCCCTGGTCAACAGTAGTACACTACCCTATGGGCCCTGGTCAACAGTAGTACACTACCCTATGGGCCCTGGTCGACAGTAGTACACTACCCTATGGGCCCTTGTCAACAGTAGTACACTACCCTATGGGCCCTGGTCAACAGTAGTACACTACCCTATGGGCCCTTGTCAACAGTAGTACACTACCCTATGGGCCCTGGTCAACAGTAGTACACTACCCTATGGGCCCTGGTCAACAGTAGTACACTACCCTATGGGCCCTGGTCAACAGTAGTACACTACCCTATGGGCCCTGGTCAACAGTAGTACACTACCCTATGGGCCCTGGTCAACAGTAGTACTCTACCCTATGGGCCCTGGTCAACAGTAGTATTCTACATTCTACCCTATGGGCCCTGGTCAACAGTAGTACACTACCCTATGGGCCCTGGTCAACAGTAGTACACTACCCTATGGGCCCTTGTCAACAGTAGTACACTACCCTACATTACCCTATGGGCCCTGGTCAAGAGTAGTACACTACCCTATGGGCCCTGGTCAACAGTAGTACACTACCCTATGGGCCCTGGTCAACAGTAGTACACTACCCTATGGGCCCTGGTCAACAGTAGTACTCTACCCTATGGGCCCTGGTCAACAGTAGTATTCTACATTCTACCCTATGGGCCCTGGTCAACAGTAGTACACTACCCTACACTACCCTGTGGGCCCTGGTCAACAGTAGTATTCTACCCTATGGGCCCTGGTCAACAGTAGTATTCTACCCTATGGGCCCTGGTCAACAGTAGTATTCTACATTCTACCCTATGGGCCCTGGTCAACAGTAGTACACTACCCTATGGGCCCTGATCAACAGTAGTATTCTACCCTATGGGCCCTGGTCAACAGTAGTATTCTACCCTATGGGCCCTGGTCAACAGTAGTATTCTACATTCTACCCTATGGGCCCTGGTCAACAGTAGTACACTACCCTATGGGCCCTGGTCAACAGTAGTACACTACCCTATGGGCCCTGGTCAACAGTAGTATTCTACCCTATGGGCCCTGGTCAACAGTCGTATTCTACCCTATGGGCCCTGGTCCACAGTAGTACACTACCCTATGGGCCCTGGTCAACAGTAGTACACTACCCTATGGGCCCTGGTCAACAGTAGTATTCTACCCTATGGGCCCTGGTCAACAGTAGTATTCTACCCTATGGGCCCTGGTCAACAGTAGTATTCTACCCTATGGGCCCTGGTCAACAGTAGTATTCTACCCTATGGGCCCTGGTCAACAGTAGTATTCTACCCTATGGGCCCTGGTCAACAGTAGTATTCTACCCTATGGGCCCTGGTCAACAGTAGTATTCTACCCTATGGGCCCTGGTCAACAGTAGTATTCTACCCTATGGGCCCTGGTCCACAGTAGTATTCTACCCTATGGGCCCTGGTCAACAGTAGTATTCTACCCTATGGGCCCTGGTTAACAGTAGTATTCTACCCTATGGGCCCTGATCAACAGTAGTATTCTACCCTATGGGCCCTGGTCAACAGTAGTATTCTACCCTGTGGGCCCTGGTCAACAGTCGTATTCTACCCTATGGGCCCTGGTCAACAGTAGTATTCTACCCTATGGGCCCTGATCAACAGTAGTATTCTACCCTATGGGCCCTGGTCAACAGTAGTATTCTACCCTATGGGCCCTGGTCAACAGTCGTATTCTACCCTATGGGCCCTGGTCAACAGTAGTATTCTACCCTATGGGCCCTGGTCAACAGTCGTATTCTACCCTATGGGCCCTGGTCAACAGTAGTACACTACCCTATGGGCCCTGGTCAAAAGTAGTACACTACCCTATGGGCCCTGGTCAACAGTAGTACACTACCCTACACTACCCTATGGGCCCTGGTCAACAGTAGTATTCTACCCTATGGGCCCTGGTCAACAGTAGTATTCTACCCTATGGGCCCAGGTCAACAGTAGTACACTACCCTATGGGCCCTGGTCAACAGTAGTACACTACCCTATGGGCCCTGGTCAACAGTAGTACACTACCCTATGGGCCCTGGTCAACAGTAGTACACTACCCTACACTACCCTATGGGCCCTGGTCAACAGTAGTATTCTACCCTATGGGCCCTGGTCAACAGTAGTATTCTACCCTATGGGCCCAGGTCAACAGTAGTACACTACCCTATGGGCCCTGGTCAACAGTAGTACACTACCCTATGGGCCCTGGTCAACAGTAGTACACTACCCTATGGGCCCTGGTCAACAGTAGTACACTACCCTATGGGCCCTGGTCAACAGTAGTACACTACCCTATGGGCCCTGGTCAACAGTAGTACACTACCCTATGGGCCCTGGTCAACAGTAGTACACTACCCTATGGGCCCTGGTCAACAGTAGTACACTACCCTATGGGCCCTGGTCAACAGTAGTACACTACCCTATGGGCCCTGGTCAACAGTAGTACACTACCCTATGGGCCCTGGTCAACAGTAGTACACTACCCTATGGGCCCTGGTCAACATGGGCCCTGGTCAACAGTAGTACACTACCCTATGGGCCCTGGTCAACAGTAGTACACTACCCTATGGGCCCTGGTCAACAGTAGTACACTACCCTATGGGCCCTGGTCAACAGTAGTACACTACCCTATGGGCCCTGGTCGACAGTAGTACACTACCCTATGGGCCCTTGTCAACAGTAGTACACTACCCTATGGGCCCTGGTCAACAGTAGTACACTACCCTATGGGCCCTTGTCAACAGTAGTACACTACCCTATGGGCCCTGGTCAACAGTAGTATTCTACCCTATGGGCCCTGGTCAACAGTAGTACACTACCCTATGGGCCCTGGTCAACAGTAGTACACTACCCTATGGGCCCTGGTCGACAGTAGTACACTACCCTATGGGCCCTGGTCAACAGTAGTACACTACCCTATGGGCCCTGGTCAACAGTAGTACACTACCCTATGGGCCCTGGTCGACAGTAGTACACTACCCTATGGGCCCTGGTCAACAGTAGTACACTACCCTATGGGCCCTGGTCAACAGTAGTACACTACCCTATGGGCCCTGGTCGACAGTAGTACACTACCCTATGGGCCCTTGTCAACAGTAGTACACTACCCTATGGGCCCTGGTCAACAGTAGTACACTACCCTATGGGCCCTTGTCAACAGTAGTACACTACCCTATGGGCCCTGGTCAACAGTAGTATTCTACCCTATGGGCCCTGGTCAACAGTAGTACACTACCCTATGGGCCCTGGTCAACAGTAGTACACTACCCTATGGGCCCTGGTTGACAGTAGTACACTACCCTATGGGCCCTGGTCAACAGTAGTACACTACCCTATGGGCCCTGGTCAACAGTAGTACACTACCCTATGGGCCCTGGTCGACAGTAGTACACTACCCTATGGGCCCTTGTCAACAGTAGTACACTACCCTATGGGCCCTGGTCAACAGTAGTACACTACCCTATGGGCCCTTGTCAACAGTAGTACACTACCCTATGGGCCCTGGTCAACAGTAGTACACTACCCTATGGGCCCTGGTCAACAGTAGTACACTACCCTATGGGCCCTGGTCAACAGTAGTACACTACCCTATGGGCCCTGGTCAACAGTAGTACACTACCCTATGGGCCCTGGTCAACAGTAGTACTCTACCCTATGGGCCCTGGTCAACAGTAGTATTCTACATTCTACCCTATGGGCCCTGGTCAACAGTAGTACACTACCCTATGGGCCCTGGTCAACAGTAGTACACTACCCTATGGGCCCTTGTCAACAGTAGTACACTACCCTACATTACCCTATGGGCCCTGGTCAAGAGTAGTACACTACCCTATGGGCCCTGGTCAACAGTAGTACACTACCCTATGGGCCCTGGTCAACAGTAGTACACTACCCTATGGGCCCTGGTCAACAGTAGTACTCTACCCTATGGGCCCTGGTCAACAGTAGTATTCTACATTCTACCCTATGGGCCCTGGTCAACAGTAGTACACTACCCTACACTACCCTGTGGGCCCTGGTCAACAGTAGTATTCTACCCTATGGGCCCTGGTCAACAGTAGTATTCTACCCTATGGGCCCTGGTCAACAGTAGTATTCTACATTCTACCCTATGGGCCCTGGTCAACAGTAGTACACTACCCTATGGGCCCTGATCAACAGTAGTATTCTACCCTATGGGCCCTGGTCAACAGTAGTATTCTACCCTATGGGCCCTGGTCAACAGTAGTATTCTACATTCTACCCTATGGGCCCTGGTCAACAGTAGTACACTACCCTATGGGCCCTGGTCAACAGTAGTACACTACCCTATGGGCCCTGGTCAACAGTAGTATTCTACCCTATGGGCCCTGGTCAACAGTCGTATTCTACCCTATGGGCCCTGGTCCACAGTAGTACACTACCCTATGGGCCCTGGTCAACAGTAGTACACTACCCTATGGGCCCTGGTCAACAGTAGTATTCTACCCTATGGGCCCTGGTCAACAGTAGTATTCTACCCTATGGGCCCTGGTCAACAGTAGTATTCTACCCTATGGGCCCTGGTCAACAGTAGTATTCTACCCTATGGGCCCTGGTCAACAGTAGTATTCTACCCTATGGGCCCTGGTCAACAGTAGTATTCTACCCTATGGGCCCTGGTCAACAGTAGTATTCTACCCTATGGGCCCTGGTCAACAGTAGTATTCTACCCTATGGGCCCTGGTCACAGTAGTATTCTACCCTATGGGCCCTGGTCAACAGTAGTATTCTACCCTATGGGCCCAGTAGTATTCTACCCTATGGGCCCTTAACAGTAGTATTCTACCCTATGGGCCCTGATCAACAGTAGTATTCTACCCTATGGGCCCTGGTCAACAGTAGTATTCTACCCTGTGGGCCCTGGTCAACAGTCGTATTCTACCCTATGGGCCCTGGTCAACAGTAGTATTCTACCCTATGGGCCCTGATCAACAGTAGTATTCTACCCTATGGGCCCTGGTCAACAGTAGTATTCTACCCTATGGGCCCTGGTCAACAGTCGTATTCTACCCTATGGGCCCTGGTCAACAGTAGTATTCTACCCTATGGGCCCTGGTCAACAGTCGTATTCTACCCTATGGGCCCTGGTCAACAGTAGTACACTACCCTATGGGCCCTGGTCAAAAGTAGTACACTACCCTATGGGCCCTGGTCAACAGTAGTACACTACCCTACACTACCCTATGGGCCCTGGTCAACAGTAGTATTCTACCCTATGGGCCCTGGTCAACAGTAGTATTCTACCCTATGGGCCCAGGTCAACAGTAGTATTCTACCCTATGGGCCCTGGTCAACAGTAGTATTCTACCCTATGGGCCTTGTCAACAGTAGTATTCTACCCTATGGGCCCTGGTCAACAGTAGTATTCTACCCTATGGGCCCTGGTCAACAGTAGTATTCTACCCTATGGGCCCTGGTCAACAGTGGGTTAAATAGAATTAAAGACACCCATTTCAGGAAGTGTTTTGAATTTTAAATACAAAATGTTACAACTTTTTAAATTAGTATCTTCTACGCTTCCATCTATTGAGAAGTAATTGAATATAGATTTTTTTCAGATTACTTCCTGAACTGACTGATCTCAATTCGAATTGACCCCAAACCTGACCTTTACTATACCCATTTACCATGGGCAGGAACCATAACTCACACACTCTAGTCGGTTAAACATTTACCCAAGGATTAATTTTCATTTCCTTCATCCAACATCTCACAGAACAGCTGGACATTTCCCCATAATGGGCCCTGGGTATTCTACCCTATCATGGTTTGGTTAGCTATCAAATTCACTGATGTGTGAAGTACAGTTTTCCACTCTGTCTGTGTGTACACGTCTAACAGAGCTGTCTGTGTGTACACATCTAACAGAGCTGTCTGTGTGTACACATCTAACAGAGCTGTCTGTGTGTACACGTCTAACAGCGCTGTCTGTGTGTACACATCTAACAACACTGTCTGTGTGTACACATCTAACAGAGATGTCTGTGTGTACACATCTAACAGAGATGTCTGTGTGTACACATCTAACAGAGATGTCTGTGTGTACACATCTAACAGAGCTGTCTGTGTGTACACATCTAACAGAGCTGTCTGTGTGTACACATCTAACAGAGCTGTCTGTGTGTACACATCTAACAGAGTTGTCTGTGTGTACACATCTAACAGAGCTGTCTGTGTGTACACGTCTAACAGAGATGTCTGTGTACACATCTAACAGAGCTGTCTGTGTGTACACATCTAACAGCTGTCTGTGTGTACACATCTAACAGCTGTCTGTGTACACATCTAACAGAGCTGTCTGTGTGTACACATCTAACAGAGCTGTCTGTGTACACATCTAACATAGCTGTCTGTGTGTACACATCTAACAGAGCTGTCTGTGTGTACACATCTAACAGAGCTGTCTGTGTGTACACATCTAACAGAGCTGTCTGTGTGTACACATCTAACAGAGCTGTCTGTGTGTACACATCTAACAGAGCTGTCTGTGTGTACACATCTAACAGAGCTGTCTGTGTGTACACATCTAACAGAGCTGTCTGTGTGTACACATCTAACAGAGCTGTCTGTGTGTACACATCTAACAGAGCTGTCTGTGTGTACACATCTAACAGAGCTGTCTGTGTGTACACATCTAACAGAGCTGTCTGTGTGTATACATCTAACAGAGCTGTCTGTGTGTACACATCTAACAGAGCTGTCAAACATTAGGCACCAAGACAGAGTTAGAAGGTAGGGTGACTGGTGCTGTGTTTTCTCTAAACTGATTTAAAAACACCCCTCTTCTAACAAGTCTTTTCTTTCTCACGTAGCAACACACACAAAACAAACACAGATATTCCTAGTCATACACACAACTCTCTTTATTATATCTTTATTATATCCTCCAAAGAAGCACTCTGAAACCCCCCAACTCAGAGCACCCTTTCCCAGCCACGAGCAGAGCAACAGCCCCTTACCTTTTTGGAGTCCTGGAGGAGACGAGGTACTGTGGACTGGAGTCCTGGAGGAGACGAGGTACTGTGGACTGTGTGGAGCTAAAGATCAGAGCTGCTACTCCCTCGAGACAGTGAGAAAGTGAACCAGGTAGGAAAGAGAGAGAGAACGAGCGCACACACAGAGGGGAGGAGTGGGGCAGATGAGGTAACAACGTTATCTGAAGTGGCTGAATAGTGAACACAAGCCTGATGGAAAATAACTCCACCCGTTGGTCAATCACTAGTTCCAGTGTAACTGCATCATCACTGTGTGACGACGAATCACAGTATAAAAGTAAGCAGGAAATTCCACTCACACCAGGGGCATTTCACAGATGACATTGAGCCCTGGTCAAAAGTAGTGCACTCCTGTATCTAGGGAACATGGTGTCATTTGGGACACAGGCCTGAAGACTCTGATTCCCATCAATAGACCAGAGACCTCTGACTCACTAAAGGGTTTTAAAGTGAAGAGGTGGAGGGGTGTGAATATCCTGTGTTCGTGTGTGTGTGTGTGTGTGTGTGTGTGTGTGTGTGTTCGTGTGTGTGTGTGTTGAGGGGAAATTGTGGCTGTGGTGAGTTAAGCTGTTTATAGTTCTCGATAAACAACGTCGTGGTTGGAAAATACGTTTGTTAGTGAGAAGACAGAAGACCTAGTAGCCATACATTAACCATGCATGAGCAGCCTATTATCACCATGACTCATCCTCAGTTAGACTATTAGAACAAAATGCAGACCAGACAGTCATTACTTTACTAACATTGGTCCATTGGTGTTAAAAGAAGGTCATTAGAACACCTATCATAGGCCTATTTTCAGGTCAATACATTTTAGAAAAGTGTGTGTGTTCATCCATCCACCATTCGTTGTTTCCTGAGAATGTATACTGAAGAAAAATATAAACGTAACATGCAACAATTTCAACAGTTTTACTGAGTTACAGGAAATCAGTCAGTAAATCAGTCAATTGAAATAAATGTATTCGGCTCTAATCTATGGACTTCATATGACTGGGCAGGGGCGCAGCCATAGACGGGCCTGGAAGAGCATAGGACCACCTACTTGGGAGCCAGGCCCAGCCAATCAGAATGATTTGTTCCCCCACAAAAGGGCTTTATTACAGACAGAAATAGTTTCATCAGCTGTCTGGGTGGCTGGTCTCAGACGATCCTGCAGGTGAAGAACCCAGATGTGGAGGTCCTGGTCTGGTTATTCAACATTCTGCCATATTGTCTAAAACAATGTTGGAGGTGGCTTATAGTAGAGAAATTAACATTAAATTCTCTGGCAACAGCTCTGGTGAACATTCCTTCAGTCAGCATGCCAATCCCTCACCAACTTCAAACATCAGCTATCCGAGCAGCTAACCGATCGCTGCAGCTGTACATAGTCTATAGGTAAATAGCTCACCCATTTTCACCTACCTCATTCCCATACTGTTTTTATACTGTTTTTATTTATTTACTTTTCTGCTCTTTTGCACACCAATATCTCTACCTGTACATGACCATCTGATCATTTATCACTCCAGTGTTAATCTGCAAAATTGTATTATTCGCCTACCTCCTCATGCCTTTTGCACACATTGTATATGGACTGCCCATTTTTTCTACTGTGTTATTGACTTGTTAATTGTTTAGTCCATGTGTAACTCTGTGTTGTCTGTTCACACTGCTATGCTTTATCTTGGCCAGGTCGCAGTTGTAAATGAGAACTTGTTCTCAACTAGCCTACCTGGTTAAATAAAGGTGTTCTCAACTAGCCTACCTGGTTAAATAAAGGTGTTCTCAACTAGCCTACCTGGTTAAATAAAGGTGTTCTCAACTAGCCTACCTGGTTAAATAAAGGTGTTCTCAACTAGCCTACCTGGTTAAATAAAGGTGTTCTCAACTAGCCTACCTGGTTAAATAAAGGTGTTCTCAACTAGCCTACCTGGTTAAATAAAGGTGTTCTCAACTAGCCTACCTGGTTAAATAAAGGTGTTCTCAACTAGCCTACCTGGTTAAATAAAGGTGTTCTCAACTAGCCTACCTGGTTAAATAAAGGTGTTCTCAACTAGCCTACCTGGTTAAATAAAGGTGTTCTCAACTAGCCTACCTGGTTAAATAAAGGTGAAATAAAAAAAAATAATAAAAAATTGCATGCTCCCTCAACTTGAGACATCTGTGGCATTGCACACTTTAGAGTGGCCTCCCCCCCACATACACTTGTATCCTTTTCTCGTCGGACTTCGCCCACATATTTTCCGCCATTTTGTTCAAATCTGAAAACGTTGGAGCCTATTTTCTGAAGAACTGCATTATGGGCCATGAAAGAACGGAAATGTTGTCCACTGCTTGTATACTTTGTATTTTGGTGAATGAAGTGCGGGAACTTGTGGTACACTAACTATACCCATACTATGACCAATAAGCATACTACAGTCAATTTACTTAACAAATAGTAAGGTTAGTATAAGCATTTTAACACAGTTGATGTATTATCAGCTAACTAGCTACAGTGCAAGTTAACTCAACTGAGCTGCTAACATTATAGCCATTACCATATATATGATTGAATATGATCTGCTGTTGACTTGTGTGGATGTATGTATGTGTTATGCATTATAGCCATTACCATATATATGATTGAATATGATCTGCTGTTGGCTTGTGTGGATGTATGTATGTGTTATGCAACATAGCTGACTTGAAACATTGTTAAAAGTATCAGGGCCGTGGGCCTTTCTCATGATGGAAAAATACAGAGAAGCATGAAGACAGGAACTGTGCAATGAGTTGGGGGGCACATTCAGAGCGGGGGGTTGCGAGAACAAGCGGTCTTTTGTTAAATAACGAGCCAGGTGCGAGATAACGGTATGGAGCATGAGAGCCTGGATGTTCTTCACGAGCAACATTTACATCTATCAACAGAGGTGCCAAGAGGCAGGGACCCGCCTGAGCGCCTGCAATAGGCTGAGCAAGTTTAAACCACGCCCAGTCTCTACTCCTACAGGCCGGCTCGGAAGCCGGAAGTACTACTGTCATCAGGGTATATTATAATATCTTTGTCAGGAACAAGTCAATTCTGTTTGTTTCCCTGCGAGGTGGGACAGAGAGCCCGTATATACAAAAATTGCATTTACCACTTATTGCTTAGCTAATAAAAAATACATAGTATACAATCGGTGACTCATTGTCATATTTATCCTGATACCAGATTAGAATTGACGCAATTCTAACACTATCTAACCAACTTTACATACTGCATAGCTAGCTAACTGAATTAAATATCACCACTTACCTAACTTCATAATGACTAGCTATCTAGATGTAATTGTCTTTGTAAAACAAACTCCAAATGCATTTGTAGGTAGCTAGCTAGCTAACAGCCATGGAAGAGAGTGAAAGGATAGCTGCTCCAACTGTCAGAAGGTAGAGTCGGCTATTCTGGATAGGGCAGGTACTGTTGTGTAGTTCCACTCCATAGTAAGAAGTGAGGACGGAGAGAATCGTAACATAATATTCAGTGTGGTCTAAGTTTAGTATAATGAAGTCTGTTTTCTGTCCTCAGAAACAGACCTGTGAAACCCTGCCTGCAGATGAAGAACAATGGTTCCCAGTCCTGTTCCTGGGGTCTCAAAGGGGTACACATTTTAATTTGCCTTAGTGCCACTCAGCTGATTCAAATTATCAAGTCATCATCAAGCTTCAAGTAGTATTTATGTATTCATTTGTGATGCTATCCTTGATATGATCCTGCTGTTGTCACATGCATCTATCCAATGTTATGTTTGTTTGTTTATAAGATATATTATACTTTATACTAATCCACAATGACCTGGTAATGTAAAAGTCTAATGACATTATCTTCCATATTCCTACAGATGCCTTGCAACTTGAAATTTCTTCAAAACGATTGTCACTGTGTAGGGCACTGCACAGTTGGGTGACCAGGGCCATCTGGGACTGTTGTCGTGGAAATTTCCTCTATTTACCAAATCATGGGAGCAAACCACACACACAAGTCAGAGTTAGTTATAAAAGTCCATCTTTAATTATATGAGCTCTATCACAATCCTGTGACTCTCAGATAAATTCAGTGTCCCTCAATGAATTCTCTGAAAGCCCCCTTACAATACAACTGAGATCCTTTAATAGCAAAGAACACACATAGTCAGACAGCATAGACATAATAAATCGTTCAGCTTTGTCTCCTTTCTCAAACCCCAGAACCATAAACCAATCCTGGGGCGGCAGGGTAGCCTAGTGGTTAGAGCGTTGGGCTAGTAAACGGAAGGTTGCAAGTTCAAATCCCTGAGCTGACAAGGTACAAATCTGTCATTCTGCCCCTGAACAGGCAGTCTCATTTGATATATGCCTGTTGATTTTATTTTATTTTACCTTTATTTAACTAGGCATATATCAAATTGTCATTTAGATACAACCAACCCTAAATACAACCAATCCTGGACAAGCTCACAGAGAGGAGAATGAGGCTATAGGTTAAGATAGAAACAACATTAGAGGGAGCATAGAATGATTCCAGACACTGCCACCCTCCTTTCCCCACTGGGAAAGGTAGTGAGTAAAATATATGTTTACACATGATGACACTTTGACCTCTCCCCTCTCCGCGACCCATGCAACTTAGTCTTGACATAGAACAGATAACTGCAACCTCGCCACAGTATTATACAAAAATACCATTCTGATGAGAAGTAACTTACACACATTTGATAAAACATCTTACATATGTTACCAACAAATTCTGAATCTTCCACGACACTGTCTCATGGGGGATTTCAGGCATCTGTGAAGACTACCTGTGTCCTGCTTAACTTCATGATGATGAACAGGAGGGGACATGCAGCGCTCCGCCGTGTGCCAGAGGAGAGGTCTGCTGCTCTGCAGGATGTTGCCAGGATGGGGGCCAACAACGCAGCACAGTAGGCAATCTGTGTGCAGGAGACCTTCACCTCCTACTTCTTCACAGAGGATGCTGTTCCTTGGCAACACCATAGACTACACTATGCACAACCAAAGCCATCCACATTGCAATAAGAGTATTCTTGAATTTACTTAGCTATGTTAACTGCAGTTATTCAATTTCCAGTTTCTCTTCCTTTGATTTCTACTTTGCGGGTGAGGGTGCTGTTTAGGTAGGAGTGGTGTCTGTACAAAAACAAAACAGACTCTCACCCATTTTGAAAACATTTAGAACAATTAGACACCCTATAAGCCACAACTACACACTTGTCTATTGCTATAAAGAAGCGTTAACACACCTCACACAGGCCTTTTTTCAGGTGAATACGTTTTAGAAAAAAAAATTAGTGTGTGTTTCCGGAAAAAAGGGCCACTATTGTCTCAAAAGTCCGTTATTATTGACTTTTAAAACAATTATTGTTCATCAGTAAAAGGGGCAATCCGCAGTTAATATAACTTGTGCTTAGTTCAACTGTTGTACCCCATTGTTAGAGGAGATTATGGTTGAAATGATTAATTATGTATACATTATTGATTAGAACCATTTATTCTAATACTATTATGTTATGGTATGAAAAGTAAAAGTTATTGGTTAAGCTGTTACTGAAAATGTAAGCAGAAATAATTCATTGTCTGTGCCTCTTGGGAAGTTTAAGGGGGAGGGATGAGATAGCTTTTCAGACAGATAAGAATGTTTTGGTTGGATTCCATTAGTGGAGAGATGCTAGTGGTTGGAATGTAGTTTTATGGGAGGAGCAGGAAGATTGTACCAGACCTAATAAACAATGGGCTCTTATGAGAATCGGAGAGAGGGTGGGAAACTGATGATGTCATTTTCAGTTTATAACCTGTGGAAATGTGTGTAAGCATTTAGTACTCTCTTGTAATAAACGCTGTTACTTTTGGCTTTTAAGACTGGTCTCAATCTACTTCATGCATAATTAATGAACTTACAATTCATCAATGAATTAGAAATGAGTGCGAATTGGTTTTGGCAATAAAACATAAAGGAATTTAGAATTCCTCTATCACCCATCAGAACCCAAAATATCAGCTTGTTTTGCTCCAATGTTTGTAAATGTAAAAATAGCACTGTATAGCCCAAAACATTGATAAAGATATACTTTTGGACGGTCAGTCAGTGCATGCATAGCTCTGTCTTAGAGCGGTTACACTTCTCCAGACCCATCCCACAGCTTTTTACAAAAACAGAGGCAGGGTTCAGCTTTTTTATTGATTCAACTGTGGACTGTCCCTTTAAAAACCCAACAACCAATCAATACCAACGTCAATACAAATAGAATCCTACTTTCTGTCTAACATGAAGATTCACAGAATGAAAGAAAACATATATTACAATCAGTGTAAAGAGTCTGCTAGAAGTGGCCTTAGCTTGTTACACACTGACACTAGTCAATGTTAAGCTGGTCTTCCAGTAGTCATTTCAGCCACAGTCAGACTATTGTTCACAAGCGTGTGTGTTATGGTTGGAAATATGAGTCACCATTACTCTGGTACTAAAAGTGTTCTTGACCTAGTGGTGTAGAGTTGTAGACCAGTTGTGTAGTGGTGTAGACTTGTGGTGTATTGGAATGGATTCATAAAAGTATAGATCACTTTGTGGCAGCAGTGTCTGTGGGCCGGGGCTAGTTGTGGATCAATTTGTGGCAGGTTTCTCATCTTGGTCTAGTCACATGTGTTTGTGTATGTGGATCACTTTGTGGCATGCGTCTCATCTTGGTCTATTCGCGTTTGTGGATGTGGATCACTCTCTTGCAGTTGGGGCAGCGGTGTTCTACATCCTTACAGGAGTCAACACAGAATGGAATCCAAGAGCATGGCCAGCACCTAGAGAGAGAGAAGGGATTCAGTGTGTGTATCCATCTCTACAGTGTATGTGTGTTTGAGAGAAAAAACTATGTTTGCCACATGTCTGCATATGGTGTGTGTGCTTGTATAACTCACAGGAAGCAGCAGAGGACTCCAAAGATGAGCCAGGTGAGCAGTCCAGTGGTGTGTGTGGTCTCTGTCAGAACCGGGACCTGACAGTGGGGACACATCATCTGGCCGGGTACGTCTCTTAGCAGCGGCTGCTGTATCACCACCTGGGTTACTGTAGGGAGAGGAGAATACTGGTTAGAACCAGATAGAACTGGTCAGAACCACCACCTGGGTTACTGCAGGGGAGGAGAATACTGGTTAGAACGGGATAGAACTGGACAAAACCAATTAGGTCCCCCAAAAATTGGGTTCTTTGTTCTATATTTCCCGCCCCCTCAGAGGGTAGAGGATTAGAAGGGTTGCTAAGGCTGGGTGTTGCTATGACCAGGATATCCAGCCAATACCTTGTGTGACTACTATTTGGTTCTCGTTTTCCACGGTGTACTGTGAATAATAAAATAAGGAACCGATTGAGGTAGTTTGGTCAGAGAGTTAGGAGTTTTCTTCAGTGTGTGTGTGTGACTCACTGCCGGGGGCATTTGTAGGTTGTGCCATGCCCGTGCCGGGTTGGGGAGGTGGTGGGTACATGCCGGGTTGGGGAGGTGGTGGGTACATGCCGGGTTGGGGAGGTGGTGGGTACATGCCGGGTTGGGGACCTGATCAATAAGGGATAAATAAATACATCAATACACTGTCATTTATCACAAACCCAGGGATACAGAGTGGTTGGCCAGCATTATGGGAACACAAACCCAGGGATACAGAGTGGTTGGCCAGCGTTATGGGGACACCAACCCAGGGATACAGAGTGGTTGGCCAGCATTATGGGGACACCAACCCAGGGATACAGAGTGGTTGGCCAGCGTTATGGGAGCACAAACCCAGGGATACAGAGTGGTTGGCCAGCCCTTAACAATGATGTTCATGACATCTATGGCTATCATAACACACACTTCCAAAATGCTTAATGAAAACACTTTGAAGGGAGTTGCTGTCCAGGAAAATGTTTAATATACATAATACATAAAGAATAAGGTCTGGTTTGTTGAACACAGATGATACCTAGTCCTGGTCTGAAAAGCTCTTCAGAGGGTTCTCCTATGGGGATAGCCGTAGAACCCTTTCAAGTTCTCCACATCACCTTATTTTCTATGAGTGTCGGCTTTAACCGTCCCGAACAGTATCAGTGTAGGTCTGATATCTTACCTCCCTGGAAGCCAGGCTGAGGGGGGTAGGCTGTTCCCCCCCCACTTCCCTGGTAGCCCGCTGGGAAGCCGGGGTAGGGGGTAGCCGACACGTCCTGCGGGGGTCCATACTGGCTCTTCTCCATACTGTCTGGGGTGGGGTTGAGAGAGAGAGAGAGAGTGGAAGACAGTGAGCACAAACACATTGAGCACACCTTATGAAAATAACACATTTAGAAAACATATGTCTCTGCCCCTCACCTTCTCTCCCCCCTATAATACACAGTACAGTATGTAATCTGGAATCAGCTATAATACACAGTACAGTATCTATCTCTCTCACCTATCTCTCTCACCTATCTTCTTTCACACACACACACCTTGTTCAAGCTGTTGCCTATAACATTGACACACACCCCTGTATTCAACCTGACAGGTTTGGTGACATTTCTTTAGGACAAATAACTAGATTGGTGACATTTCATTGGACAAAGACCTGTAGCCTCTGAATAGTACAAGCCTATAACAACACCACAACTAATGAATGCCACACACCCACTAAATCTATCAGAATAACTCTGGTCTATGTTACTGGTGAATGATTAACAGTTAGAGTTAGATAGAAAACTTTTAAGTGTCAATCCACAATGACACATCAGTTGACAATACAAAATACAGAGGCCGCCCTTTCCTGCAGTCAATGTCCAGAAGTGCCCTCTGTGACCTCATGGCCCTTTCCTGCATTCAATGTCCAGAAGCGCCCTCTGTGACCTCATGGCCCTTGCCTGCAGTCAATGTCCAGAAGTTGAAGACTTTTATCTCCCTCACCAACTTCAAACATCAGCTATCTGAGCAGCTAAC
Organism: Oncorhynchus keta; assembly: GCF_023373465.1. Taxonomy (NCBI): domain Eukaryota; kingdom Metazoa; phylum Chordata; class Actinopteri; order Salmoniformes; family Salmonidae; genus Oncorhynchus; species Oncorhynchus keta. Next base: position 78,911,242 of record NC_068430.1, read on the forward strand.
TGATCGCTGCAGCTGTACATAATCTATTGGTAAATAGCCCACCCATTTTCACCTACCTCATCCCCACAGTTTTTATTTATTTACTTTTCTGCTCTTTTGCACACCAATATCTCTACCTGTACATGATCATCTGATCATCTATCACTCCAGTGTTAATCTGCAATATTGTAATTATTCGCCTACCTCCTCATGCCTTTTGCACACATTGTATATAGACTCCCCTTTTTTTTATTTTTTCTACTGTATTATTGACTTGTTAATTGTTTACTCCATGTGTAACTCTGTGTTGTCTGTTCACACTGCTATGCTTTATCTTGGCCAGGTCGCAGTTGCAAATGAGAACTTGTTCTCAACTAGCCTACCTTGTTAAATAAAGGTGAAATATATATATCTTTTTTTAAAGAAGCGCCCTCTGTGACCTCATGGCCCTTTCCTGAAGTTAATGTCCAGAAGCGCCCTCTGTGACCTCATGGGTGGAATGTTTTTCATATTTTACATAATTGTATCATTAAAAAATTAAAAAATTTGCAACAAAAATCCAGTGTTTCTATGTCAAACAGTTTTGTTATGTTTCAGTCTTCTGTGATGTATATAAAGTGTAATATTGGGATGCAAACTCAGAACTGAATACGTTTCAACTCTATACCTGACATGGTACAGGTGTCTTCTTTTTATAAGCCCATAACCATGTGTGTGAGGTGTATACTTTGAACTCACTGCAGTAAAAGGTTCCAAGCCATATTATGGACCCCTCAGATAGTGTTGAGACACTAGTCAGTCACAGGCAAACACAGTACAGTATGTCATCTGGAATCAGCTATAATACACAGTACAGTATGTCATCTGGAATCAGCTATAATACACAGTACAGTATGTCATCTGGAATCAGTTATAATACACAGTACAGTATGTCATCTGGAATCAGCTATAATACACAGTACAGTATGTCATCTGGAATCAGCTATAATACACAGTACAGTATGTCATCTGGAATCAGCTATAATACACAGTACAGTATGTCATCTGGAATCAGCTATAATACACAGTACAGTATGTCATCTGGAATCAGCTATAATACACAGTACAGTATGTCATCTGGAATCAGCTATAATACACAGTACAGTATGTCATCTGGAATCAGCTATAATACACAGTACAGTATGTCATCTGGAATCAGCTATAATACACAGTACAGTATGTCATCTGGAATCAGCTATAATACACAGTACAGTATGTCATCTGGAATCAGCTATAATACACAGTACAGTATGTCATCTGGAATCAGCTGTATTACACAGTACAGTATGTCATCTGGAATCAGCTGTATTACACAGTACAATATGTCATCTGGAATCAGCTATAATACACAGTACAGTATGTCATCTGGAATCAGCTATAATACACAGTACAGTATGTCATCTGGAATCAGCTATAATACACAGTGCAGTATGTCATCTGGAATCAGTTATAATACACAGCACAGTCAGTCGTTAAAAACAAACTATTATAAGGAAATGCATAGATTATACTACAGTGCTGTACATACAGTGTATTCGGGAAGTATTCAGACCCCTTGACTTTTTCCACATTTATTTAAGTTACAGCCTTATTCTAAAATGGATTAAATAAATAAAAAATCCTCTGAAATCTACACACAATACAACATAATGACATCACAATACCCCATAATGACAAAGCAAAAACAGGTTCTTAAAAATGTTTGCAAATGTTTACAAAACAGAAATACCTTATTTACATAAGTATTCAGACCCTTTGCTATGAAATTTACTCTAAATTGAGCTCAGGTGTATCCTGTTTCCATTGATCATCTTTGAAATGTTTCTACAACTTGGAGTTCACCTGTGGTAAATTCAATTGATTGGACATGGTTTGGAAAGGCACACACCTGTCTAAATAAGGTTTCACAGTTGACAGTGCATGTCACAGCAAAAACCAAGCCATGAGGACGAAGGAATTGTCCGTAGAGCTCCGAGACAGGATTGTGTCGAGGCACAGATCTGGGGAAGGGTACCAAAAAATATGCAGCATTGAAGGTCCCCAAGAACGCAGTGGCCTCCATCATTCTTAAATGAAATAAACTAAATAACAAAAAAATAAACAAATAAACAAAAAACTTAGTAACTCCGCCAGAGTCTTTTGGTTCACTTTTGCCGGTCCCAAGCCCGGGTAAAGGAGGGTTGGAATTGTGACATAAAAAAAAAAGAATGTTTTTTTACTTGCATTTTGTCTCTCCCACAACTTTATTCCTCTCTCCTACAGCGTCCATAACAATTACATGGCCAATTATGCAAAGATGTCATTTAGCGATTTCTAGCGACTTTTAGGACAGCCAATAGTCATTTAGCGATTTCTAGTGACTTTTAGGACAGCCAATAGTCATTTAGCGATTTCTAGCGACTTTTAGGACAGCCAATAGTCATTTAGCGATTTCTAGCAACTTTTAGGACAGGCAATAGTCATTTAGAGATTTCTAGCGACTTTTAGGACAGCCAATTGTCATTTAGCGATTTCTAGCGACTTTTAGGACAGCCAATAGTTACTTTCCTTATTGAGGAGTTGGCAACACTGTTTGAACGTGCCTGTCTTTACAGAATCAGCGGTCGTGAGTAGATGAGCTTGTTTTGAGATCAAAGTGAGAGCTGCATGTAGCCACGTGTGCACATTTGTTCATATCCTTTGCTAGTTAGTGAGTTATTAGCCCAGTTATAGATCAGTTGTAATCCTCAATGGAGGAGTGTTTGTTTCCTACAAGACACAACACGTGTGCATTTCTAGACTTCTTTGAAAAGTGATTCAGGTAAAGAGCTTTTTTGTGTTAAAGGGTCAGTGTTGTATTTGTCAGATTTTCTGTAATAATGGTATGGGAATAAAATGGTTTCTTGCATCAAACAACTCAACAACATTTTCAGTCGCTTCCTTGTCTGAAGGACAAGTGGATAAACAGGTTCATGTCAACAAGCCCTGAATGTTTTTTTTCAAACGTCTCATAGAATGTAGCCAACATTGAACACCACACATTGGCTGCTACTGTAGGTTGAATGATAGAACAGCTATTTCCATGTTAAAATATTATGGGATGCATTTTCCCCATTGTTTTTGATGGTAGGCCCCTCTGGTAGTCCTACATTATGATCAAATAGTAGTCTACTTGATCACTGTTAAAACCAGGGGCGCAACTTTGGTTTTAGAAGGGGGACATAATTGTATCGTTCACTACTTTTAACTGGAGTCCTATGGGCCCTGGTCGACAGTAGTACACTACCCTATGGGCCCTGGTCGACAGTAGTACACTACCCTAAGGGCCCTGGTCAACAGTAGTACACTAGCCTATGGGCCCTGGTCAACAGTAGTACACTACCCTATGGGCCCTGGTCGACAGTAGTACACTACCCTATGGGCCCTGGTCGACAGTAGTACACTACCCTAAGGGCCCTCCCTGGTCAACAGTAGTACACTAGCCTATGGGCCCTGGTCAACAGTAGTACACTACCCTATGGGCCCTTGTCAACAGTAGTACACTACCCTACACTACCCTATGGGCCCTGGTCAACAGTAGTACACTACCCTATGGGCCCTGGTCAACTGTAGTACACTACCCTATGGGCCCTGGTCAACAGTAGTACTCTACCCTATGGGCCCTGGTCAACAGTAGTACACTACCCTACACTACCCTATGGGCCCTGGTCAACAGTAGTACACTACCCTATGGGTCCTGGTCAACTGTAGTACACTACCCTATGGGCCTTGGTCAACAGTAGTACTCTACCCTATGGGCCCTGGTCAACAGTAGTATTCTACCCTATGGGCCCTGGTCAACAGTAGTATTCTACCCTATGGGCCCTGGTCAACAGTAGTACTCTACCCTATGGGCCCTGGTCAACAGTAGTACTCTACCCTATGGGCCCTGGTCAACTGTAGTACACTACCCTATGGGCCCTGGTCAACAGTAGTACTCTACCCTATGGGCCCTGGTCAACAGTAGTACACTACCCTACACTACCCTATGGGCCCTGGTCAACAGTAGTACACTACCCTATGGGTCCTGGTCAACTGTAGTACACTACCCTATGGGCCTTGGTCAACAGTAGTACTCTACCCTATGGGCCCTGGTCAACAGTAGTATTCTACCCTATGGGCCCTGGTCAACAGTAGTATTCTACCCTATGGGCCCTGGTCAACAGTAGTACTCTACCCTATGGGCCCTGGTCAACAGTAGTACTCTACCCTATGGGCCCTGGTCAACAGTAGGTTAATTAGAATTAAAGACACCCAATTCAGGAACGTTTTAAATAAGTAGCTTCTCCTCCTCCATTTATTGAGAAGTCATTGAATATAGATTTTTTCAGATTACTTCCTGAACTGAAGGATCTCAATTCGCATTGACCCCAAACCTGACCTTTACTATACCCATTTACCATTGGCAGGAACCATAACTCACACCCTAGTCAGTTAAACATTTTCACAAGGATTTATTTTAATTTCCTTAATCCAACATCCCACAGAACAGCTGGACTTTCCCCATTAATGATATCATGGTTTGGTTAGCTATCAAATTCACTGATGTGTGAAGTACAGTTTTCCCCTCTGTCTGTGTGTACACATCTAACAGAGCTGTCTGTGTGTACACATCTAACAGAGCTGTCTGTGTGTACACATCTAACAGAGCTGTCTGTGTGTACACATCTAACAGAGCTGTCTGTGTGTACACATCTAACAGAGCTGTCTGTGTGTACACATCTAACAGAGCTGTCTGTGTGTACACATCTAACAGAGCTGTCTGTGTGTACACATCTAACAGAGCTGTCTGTGTGTATACATCTAACAGAGCTGTCTGTGTGTACACATCTAACAGAGCTGTCTGTGTGTACACATCTAACAGAGCTGTCTGTGTGTACACATCTAACAGAGCTGTCTGTGTGTACACATCTAACAGAGCTGTCTGTGTGTACACATCTAACAGAGCTGTCTGTGTGTACACATCTAACAGAGCTGTCTGTGTGTACACATCTAACAGAGCTGTCTGTGTGTACACATCTAACAGAGCTGTCTGTGTGTACACATCTAACAGAGCTGTCTGTGTGTACACATCTAACAGAGCTGTCTGTGTGTACACATCTAACAGAGCTGTCTGTGTGTACACATCTAACAGAGCTGTCTGTGTGTACACATCTAACAGAGCTGTCTGTGTGTACACATCTAACAGAGCTGTCTGTGTGTACACATCTAACAGAGCTGTCAAACATTAGGCACCAAGACAGAGTTAGAAGGTAGGGTGACTGGTGCTGTGTTTTCTCTAAACTGATTTAAAAACACCCCTCTTCTAACAAGTCTTTTCTTTCTCACGTAGCAACACACACAAAACAAACACAGATATTCCTAGTCATACACACAACTCTTTCATATTTTATTATATCCTGCAAAGAAGCACTCTGAAACCCCCCAACTCAGAGCACCCTTTCCCAGCCACGAGCAGAGCAACAGCCCCTTACCTTTTTGGAGTCCTGGAGGAGACGAGGTATTGTGGACTGGAGTCCTGGAGGAGACGAGGTACTGTGGACTGGAGTCCTGGAGGAGACGAGGTACTGTGGACTGGAGTCCTGGAGGAGACGAGGTACTGTGGACTGGAGTCCTGGAGGAGACGAGGTACTGTGGACTGGAGTCCTGGAGGAGACGAGGTACTGTGGACTGGAGTCCTGGAGGAGACGAGGTACTGTGGACTGGAGTCCTGGAGGAGACGAGGTACTGTGGACTGGAGTCCTGGAGGAGACGAGGTACTGTGGACTGGAGTCCTGGAGGAGACGAGGTACTGTGGACTGGAGTCCTGGAGGAGACGAGGTACTGTGGACTGGAGTCCTGGAGGAGGAGTACTGTGGAGAGTCCGAGGTACTGTGGACTGGAGCACTCGAGGTACTGTGGACTGCCCTGGAGGAGACGAGGTACTGTGGACTGGAGTCCTGGAGGAGACGAGGTACTGTGGACTGGAGCCCTGGAGGAGACGAGTACTGTGGACTGGAGCCCTGGAGGAGACGAGGTACTGTGGACTGGAGTCCTGGAGGAGACGAGGTACTGTGGACTGGAGTCCTGGAGGAGACGAGGTACTGTGGACTGGAGTCCTGGAGGAGACGAGGTACTGTGGACTGGAGTCCTGGAGACGAGGTACTGTGGACTGGAGCCCTGGAGGAGACGAGGTACTGTGGACTGGAGTCCTGGAGGAGACGACTGTGTGGAGCTAAAGAATAGAGCTGCTACTCCAGACAGACAGTGAGAAAGTGAACCAGGTAGGAAATAGAGTGAGAACGAGCGCACACACAGAGGGGAGGAGTGAGGCAGATGAGGTAAAAACCTATTCAAACAGGAAATTCCACTCACACCAGGGGCATTTCCCAAATGACATTGAGCCCTGGTCAAATGTAGTGCACTACCGTATCTAGGGAGCATGGTGTCATTTGGGACACAGGCCTGAAGACTGATTCCCATCAATAGACCAGAGACCTCTGACTCACTAAAGGGTTTTAAAGTGAAGAGGTGGAGGGGTGTGAATATGTTGTGTGTGTGTGAGAGAGAGAGAAGGGAAATAGTGGCTGTGGTAAGTCACAGTGTTAAACGGTAATGTGTTATTGTTCCCGATTATCAACATTGCTGTGGTTGTTGGTGAGATGAGTAACTTTCAGTTAGACTATTAGAACGTAACGCAGACCAGACAGTCATTAGTTTACTAACATTGGTCCATTGGTGTTTGGAAAAAAGGTCATTAGAACACCTAACATAGGCCTATTTTCAGGTGAATACATTTTAGAAAAGTGTGTGTTCATCCATCCACCATTCGTTGTTTCCTGAGAATGTATACTGAAGAAAAATATAAACGTAACATGCAACAATTTCAACAGTTTTACTGAGTTACAGGAAATCAGTCAGTAAATCAGTCAATTGAAATAAATGTATTCGGCTCTAATCTATGGACTTCATATGACTGGGCAGGGGCGCAGCCATAGATGGGCCTGGAAGAGCATAGGACCACCTACTTGGGAGCCAGGCCCAGCCAATCAGAATGATTTGTTCCCCCACAAAAGGGCTTTATTACAGGCAGAAAGAGTCCTCAATTTCATCAGCTGTCTGGGTGGCTGGTCTCAGACGTCTGGTGTGGTTATTCAACATTCTGCCATATTGTCTAAAACAATGTTGGAGGTGGCTTATGGTGGAGAAATTAACATTAAATTCTCTGGCAACAGCTCTGGTGAACATTCCTTCAGTCAGCATGCCAATTGCATGCTCCCTCAACTTGAGACATCTGTGGCATTGCACACTTTAGAGTGGCCTCCCGCACACATACACTTGTATCCCTCCTCCGGCTTGGCTACTGCGTGGTACCGTTCAGAGGAATGGCACTTCAAGCATTTCTCTACCCTTCACCAGGTGGTTACAGACTGAAACAACGCAAAGAGGATTCGCCAAAGGAGTCCAAAACACTGGATACGGAGACCGAGGCCGGGACTCTGCGCACCCAAGCTGAGGGGACGCGGCACCTGGGAGAGAGACTGCAGCATATCCACTTCTGGAAGTCGGAGCTGCAGCGGCACATCGAGAAGCTGGTGGCCGAGACAGACCTCCTCCTGGGGCAGAAGAGGAGGCTGTTGAAGGCGCTGGACGCCACTGAGATCCCGTTCGCCATCGCCACGGATAACCTAACCTGTCGGGAATTGCGACCGCGTAGCGGAGGAGCTGCTGATGATACAAAAATAACATAGACTTGTCTTTGCTCTAGTTCACCTAAATACTTGTATCATTACTAAATGTTGCCTAGACGTTATTTCACTAGAAACCAATCTGAAAATAAGGTGATGGTTGTGTTTGTGTACCGCAGGAGGTGGAGTTAATCAGGAGCATCCAGGCTCTGTTGAAGAGAACGCTGAGCCAGGCTGTCAATCAAATCAAGTGAGTGTCACAATTAAACAACAAGGGGGTTTATTTATCAAAACTGGGATGATACAAAATACGACAAGCAAATAAACCAAAGTGCTTTAAAATATACCAAGGGCTAAATGACTTGAAAAACGAACTGTCCTATAAAGTATTAACGTTAAAAAGAACTACGCTATAACGTGCAGGAACAGAACGTACATAAACCAAAAATCAACTCGCTGATGGGACGTTCCATTATAAGGAGAGTGGCCAGCTCCAAGGCAAGTCTGCAAACCGTCAAGTTTTACATTTCTACAATAATGATAACGTTAAATATAAGCATTATTTTATCAATAACAGTATACAATATCAATGTATAACTGTACTTCGCTATTTTAAACTCGTCAAAGGGAAAAAGAGTTCCACTGGGGTGAACAGAGGGTGGGCATTTCCCAACTCCCTTCCGGAACCGTATTTTAACCCTGGGATTCAGGTCGGACCTCCTTAATCAGCACACCGTGGCATCCATCACTGCTGAGGAATAGAGGTAAACAAGACATTACTTTGAACTGTGACTATTTACTTGAGAATGATAATGGTTAAATTATAACAATGACTGTTACCACGTAAACTATGAAGCGTGCACGCAACATAGAAAACAATGATAGCAAATGCCAAACTGTATTTCTGCAATACAGTTACGTATGGGATATAAGAAACAAAAGTTGTGTGTCTCGTCGTCATTTATATTATGTGTATAGTGCAAATTTAGTAAAAACGTGCATAATTAAAATGATATTTGTTATGGCCTGTACACTTGTGTAACAGTATAACTTTAGACCGTCCCCTCGCCCATACCCGGGCGCGAACCAGGGACCCTCTGCACACATCAACAACAGTCACCCTCGAAGCATCGTTACCGATCGCTCCGCATATTTTCCGCCATTTTGTTCAAATCTGAAAACGTTGGAGCCTATTTTCTGAAGAACTGCATTTATGGGCCATGAAAGAACGGAAATGTTGTTCACTGCAGTATACTTTGTATTTTGGTGAATGAAGTGCGGGAACTTGTGGTAGACTAACTATACCCATACTATGACCAATAAGCATACTACAGTCAATTTACTTAACAAATAGTAAGGTTAGTATAAGCATTTTAATGCAGTTGATGAATTATCAGCTAACTAGCTACAGTGCAAGTTAACCCAACTGAGCTGCTAACGTAGCTAGCTATCTAACAAACTTTACATACTGCATAGCTAGCTAACTGAATTAAATATCACCAGTTACCTAACTTCATAATGACTAGCTATCTAGATGTAATTGTAGAACAAACTCCAAATGCATTTGTAGGTAGCTAGCTAGCTAACAGCCATGGAAGAGAGTGAAAGGATAGCTGCTCCAACTGTCAGAAGGTAGAGTCGGCTATTCTGGATAGGGCAGGTACTGTTGTGTAGTTCCACTCCATAGTAAGAAGTGAGGACGGAGAGAATCGTAACATAATATTCAGTGTGGTCTAAGTTTAGTATAATGAAGTCTGTTTTCTGTCCTCAGATACAGAGCTGTGAAACCCTGCCTGCAGATGAAGAGCAATGGGTCCCAGTCCTGTTCCTGGGGTCTCAAAGGGGTACACATTTTAATTTTTGCCTTAGTGCCACTCAGCTGATTCAAATGATCAAGTCATCATCAAGCTTCAAGTAGTATTTATGTATTCATTTGTGATGCTATCCTTGATATGATCCTGCTGTCTCACATGCATCTATCCAATGTTATGTTTGTTTGTTTATAAGATATATTATACTTTATACTAATCCACAATGACCTGGTGATGTAAAAGTCTAATGACATTATCTTCCATATTCCTACAGATGCCTTGCAACTTGAAATTTCTTCAAAACGATTGTCACTGTGTAGGGCACTGCACAGTTGGGTGACCAGGGCCATCTGGGACTGTTGTCGTGGAAATTTCCTCTATTTACCAAATCATGGGAGCAAACCACACACACAAGTCAGAGTTAGTTATAAAAGTCCGTCTTTAATTATATGAGCTCTATCACAATCCTGTGACTCTCAGATAAATTCAGTGTCCCTCAATGAATTCTCTGAAAGCCCCCTTACAATACAACTGAGATCCTTTAATAGCAAAGAACACACATAGTCAGACAGCATAGACATAATAAATCGTTCAGCTTTGTCTCCTTTCTCAAACCCCAGAACCATAAACCAATCCTGGGGCGGCAGGGTAGCCTAGTGGTTAGAGCGTTGGGCTAGTAACCGGAAGGTTGCAAGTTCAAATCCCTGAGCTGACAAGGTACAAATCTGTCATTCTGCCCCTGAACAGGCAGTCTCATTTGATATATGCCTGTTGATTTTATTTTATTTTACCTTTATTTAACTAGGCAAGTCAGTTAAGAACAAATTCTTATTTTCAATGACGGCCTAGGAACGGTGGGTTACTCCCTACCTTTCCCAGTGGGGAAAGGAGGGTGGCAGTGTCTGGAATCATTCTATGCTCCCTCTAATGTTGTTTCTATCTTAACCTATAGTCTCATTCTCCTCTCTGTGAGCTTGTCCAGGATTGGTTGTATTTAGGGTTGGTTGTATCTAAATGACAATTTGATATATGCCTGTTGATTTTATTTTATTTTACCTTTATTTAACTAGGCATATATCAAATTGTCATTTGATATATGCCTGTTGATTTTATTTTATTTTACCTTTATTTAACTAGGCATATATCAAATTGTCATTTAGATACAACCAACCCTAAATACAACCAATCCTGGACAAGCTCACAGAGAGGAGAATGAGGCTATAGGTTAAGATAGAAACAACATTAGAGGGAGCATAGAATGATTCCAGACACTGCCACCCTCCTTTCCCCACTGGGAAAGGTAGGGAGTAAAATATATGTTTACACATGATGACACTTTGACCTCTCCCCTCTCCGCGACCCATGCAACTTAGTCTTGACATAGAACAGATAACTGCAACCTCGCCACAGTATTATACAAAAATACCATTCTGATGAGAAGTAACTTACACACATTTGATAAAACATCTTACATATGTTACCAACAAATTCTGAATCTTCCACGACACTGTCTCGTGGGGGATTTCAGGCATCTGTGAAGACTACCTGTGTCCTGCATAACTTCATGATGATGAACAGGAGGGGACATGCAGCGCTCCGCCGTGTGCCAGAGGAGAGGTCTGCTGCTCTGCAGGATGTTGCCAGGATGGGGGCCAACAACGCAGCACAGTAGGCAATCTGTGCAGGAGACCTTCACCTCCTACTTCTTCGCAAAGGATGCTGTTCCTTGGCAACACCATAGACTACACTATGCACAACCAAAGGCTCTTTTAAGAGCCATCCACATTGCAATAAGAGTATTCTTGAATTTACTTAGCTATGTCAACTGCAGTTATTCAATTTCCAGTTTCTCTTCCTTTGATTTCTACTTTGCGGGTGAGGGTGCTGTTTAGGTAGGAGTGGTGTCTGTACAAAAACAAAACAGACTCTCACCCATTTTGAAAACATTTAGAACAATTAGACACCCTATAAGCCACAACTACACACTTGTCTATTGCTATAAAGAAGCGTTAACACACCTCACACAGGCCTTTTTCAGGTGAATACGTTTTAGAAAAAAATATTAGTGTGTGTTTCTGGAAAAAAGGGCCACTATTGTCTCAAAAGTCCGTTATTATTGACTTTTAAAACAATTATTGTTCATCAGTAAAAGGGGCAATCCGCAGTTAATATAACTTGTGCTTAGTTCAACTGTTGTACCCCATTGTTAGAGGAGATTATGGTTGAAATGATTAATTATGTATACATTATTGATTAGAACCATTTATTCTAATACTATTATGTTATGGTATGAAAAGTAAAAGTTATTGGTTAAGCTGTTACTGAAAATGTAAGCAGAAAGAATTAATTGTCTGTGCCTCTTGGGAAGTTTAAGGGGGAGGGATGAGATAGCTTTTCAGACAGATAAGAATGTTTTGGTTGGATTCCATTAGTGGAGAGATGCTAGTGGTTGGAATGTAGTTTTATGGGAGGAGCAGGAAGATTGTACCAGACCTAATAAACAATGGGCTCTTGTGAGAATCGGAGAGAGGGTGGGAAACTGATGATGTCATTTTCAGTTTATAACCTGTGGAAATGTGTGTAAGCATTTAGTACTCTCTTGTAATAAACGCTGTTACTTTTGGCTTTTAAGACTGGTCTCAATCTACTTCATGCATAATTAATGAACTTACAATTCATTAATGAATTAGAAATGAGTGCGAATTGGTTTTGGCAATAAAACATAAAGGAATTTAGAAATCCTCTATCACCCATCAGAACCCAAAATATCAGCTTGTTTTGCTCCAATGTTTGTAAATGTAAAAATAGCACTGTATAGCCCAAAACATTGATAAAGATATACTTTTGGACGGTCAGTCAGTGCATGCATAGCTCTGTCTTAGAGCGGTTACACTTCTCCAGACCCGTCACACAGCTTTTTACAAAAACAGAGGCAGGGTTCAGCTTTTTTATTGTTTCAACTGTGGACTGTCCCTTTAAAAAACCCAACAACCAATCAATACCAACGTCAATACAAATAGAATCCTACTTTCTGTCTAACATGAAGATTCACAGAATGAAAGAAAACATATTACAATCAGTGTAAAGAGTCTGCTAGAAGTGGCCTTAGCTTTTTACACACGGACACTAGTCAATGTTAAGCTGGTCTTCCAGTAGTCATTTCAGCCACAGTCAGACTATTGTTCACAAGCGTGTGTGTTATGGTTGGAAATATGAGTCACCATTACTCTGGTACTAAAAGTGTTCTTGACCTAGTGGTGTAGAGTTGTAGACCAGTTGTGTAGTGGTGTAGACTTGTGGTGTATTGGAATGGATTCATAAAAGTATAGATCACTTTGTGGCAGCAGTGTCTGTGGGCCGGGGCTAGTTGTGGATCAATTTGTGGCAGGTTTCTCATCTTGGTCTAGTCACATGTGTTTGTGTATGTGGATCACTTTGTGGCATGCGTCTCATCTTGGTCTATTCGCGTTTGTGGATGTGGATCACTCTCTTGCAGTTGGGGCAGCGGTGTTCTACATCCTTACAGGAGTCAACACAGAATGGAATCCAAGAGCATGGCCAGCACCTAGAGAGAGAGAAGGGATTCAGTGTGTGTATCCATCTCTACAGTGTATGTGTGTTTGAGAGAAAAAACTGTTTGCCACATGTCTGCATATGGTGTGTGTGCTTGTATAACTCACAGGAAGCAGCAGAGGACTCCAAAGATGAGCCAGGTGAGCAGTCCAGTGGTGTGTGTGGTCTCTGTCAGAACCGGGACCTGACAGTGGGGACACATCATCTGGCCGGGTACGTCTCTTAGCAGCGGCTGCTGTATCACCACCTGGGTTACTGTAGGGAGAGGAGAATACTGGTTAGAACCAGATAGAACTGGTCAGAACCACCACCTGGGTTACTGCAGGGGAGGAGAATACTGGTTAGAACGGGATAGAACTGGACAAAACCAATTAGGTCCCCCAAAAATTGGGTTCTTTGTTCTATATTTCCCGCCCCCTCAGAGGGTAGAGGATTAGAAGGGTTGCTAAGGCTGGGTGTTGCTATGACCAGGATATCCAGCCAATACCTTGTGTGACTACTATTTGGTTCTCGTTTTCCACGGTGTACTGTGAATAATAAAATAAGGAAACGATTGAGGTAGTTTGGTCAGAGAGTTAGGAGTTTTCTTCAGTGTGTGTGTGTGACTCACTGCCGGGGGCATTTGTAGGTTGTGCCATGCCCGTGCCGGGTTGGGGAGGTGGTGGGTACATGCCGGGTTGGGGAGGTGGTGGGTACATGCCGGGTTGGGGACCTGATCAATAAGGGATAAATAAATACATCAATACACTGTCATTTATCACAAACCCAGGGATACAGAGTGGTTGGCCAGCATTATGGGAACACAAACCCAGGGATACAGAGTGGTTGGCCAGCATTATGGGAACACAAACCCAGGGATACAGTGGTTGGCCAGCATTATGGGAACACAAACCCAGGGATACAGAGTGGTTGGCCAGCATTATGGGAACACAAACCCAGGGATACAGAGTGGTTGGCCAGCATTAACACAAACCCAGGGATACAGAGTGGTTGGCCAGCATTAACACAAACCCAGGGATACAGAGTGGTTGGCCAGCATTAACACAAACCCAGGGATACAGAGTGGTTGGCCAGCATTAACACAAACCCAGGGATACAGATTGGTTGGCCAGCATTAACACAAACCCAGGGATACAGAGTGGTTGGCCAGCATTAACACAAACCCAGGGATACAGAGTGGTTGGCCAGCATTATGGGAACACAAACCCAGGGATACAGAGTGGTTGGCCAGCATTATGGGAACACAAACCCAGGGATACAGAGTGGTTGGCCAGCATTATGGGGACACAGAGATACAGAGTGGTTGGCCAGCATTATGGGAACACAAACCCAGGGATACAGAGTGGTTGGCCAGCATTATGGGAACACAAACCCAGGGATACAGAGTGGTTGGCCAGCATTATGGGGACACAGAGATACAGAGTGGTTGGCCAGCATTATGGGAACACAAACCCAGGGATACAGAGTGGTTGGCCAGCATTATGGGAACACAAACCCAGGGATACAGAGTGGTTGGCCAGCATTATGGGGACACAGAGATACAGAGTGGTTGGCCAGCATTATGGGGACACAGGGATACAGAGTGGTTGGCCAGCATTATGGGAACACAAACCCAGGGATACAGAGTGGTTGGCCAGCGTTATGGGGACACCAACCCAGGGATACAGAGTGGTTGGCCAGCATTATGGGGACACCAACCCAGGGATACAGAGTGGTTGGCCAGCGTTATGGGAGCACAAACCCAGGGATACAGAGTGGTTGGCCAGCCCTTAACAATGATGTTCATGACATCTATGGCTATCATAACACACACTTCCAAAATGCTTAATGAAAACACTTTGAAGGGAGTTGCTGTCCAGGAAAATGTTTAATATACATAATACATAAAGAATAAGGTCTGGTTTGTTGAACACAGATGATACCTAGTCCTGGTCTGAAAAGCTCTTCAGAGGGTTCGCCTATGGGGATAGCCGTAGAACCCTTTCAAGTTCTCCACATCACCTTATTTTCTATGAGTGTCGGCTTTAACCGTCCCGAACAGTATCAGTGTAGGTCTGATATCTTACCTCCCTGGAAGCCAGGCTGAGGGGGGTAGGCTGTTCCCCCCCCACTTCCCTGGTAGCCCGCTGGGAAGCCGGTGTAGGGGGTAGCCGACACGTCCTGCGGGGGTCCATACTGGCTCTTCTCCATACTGTCTGGGGTGGGGTTGAGAGAGAGAGAGAGAGTGGAAGACAGTGAGCACAAACACATTGAGCACACCTTATGAAAATAACACATTTAGAAAACATATGTCTCTGCCCCTCACCTTCTCTCCCCCCTATAATACACAGTACAGTATGTAATCTGGAATCAGCTGTATTACACAGTACAGTATGTCATCTGGAATCAGCTATAATACACAGTACATGATCTATCTCTCTCACCTATCTTCTTTCACACACACACACCTTGTTCAAGCTGTTGCCTATAACATTGACACACACCCCTGTATTCAACCTGACAGGTTTGGTGACATTTCTTTAGGACAAATAACTAGATTGGTGACATTTCATTGGACAAAGACGGCCTGTAGCCTCTGAATAGTACAGGTCTATAACAACACCACAACTAATGAATGCCACACACCCACTAAATCTATCAGAATAACTCTGGTCTATGTTACTGGTGAATGATTAACAGTTAGAGTTAGATAGAAAACTTTTAAGTGTCAATCCACAATGACACATCAGTTAACAATACAAAATACAGAGGCCGCCTTTTCCTGCAGTCAATGTCCAGAAGTGCCCTCTGTGACCTCATGGCCCTTTCCTGCAGTCAATGTCCAGAAGCGCCCTTTGTGACCTCATGGCCCTTGCCTGCAGTCAATGTCCAGAAGCGCCCTCTGTGACCTCATGGCCCTTTCCTGCAGTCAATGTCCAGAAGCGCCCTCTGTGACCTCATAGCCCTTTCCTGCAGGTAATGTCCAGAAGCATGGGTGGAATGTTTTTCATATTTTACATAATTGTATCATTTGTAAAAAAAAATCTTTTTTTTTTTTGCGACAAAAATCCAGTGTTTCTATGTCAAACAGTTTTGTTATGTTTCAGTCTTCTGTGATGTATATAAAGTGTAATATTGGGATGCAAACTCAGAACTGAATACGTTTCAACTCTATACCTGACATGGTACAGGTGTCTTCTTTTTATAAGCCCATAACCATGTGTGTGAGGTGTATACTTTGAACTCACTGCAGTAAAAGGTTCCAAGCCATATTATGGACCCCTCAGATAGTGTTGAGACACTAGTCAGTCACAGGCAAACACAGTACAGTATGTCATCTGGAATCAGCTATAATACACAGTACAGTATGTCATCTGGAATCAGCTATAATACACAGTACAGTATGTCATCTGGAATCAGCTATAATACACAGTACAATATGTAATCTGGAATGAGCTATAATACACAGTACAGTATGTCATCTGGAATGAGCTATAATACACAGTACAGTATGTCATCTGGAATCAGCTATAATACACAGTACAGTATGTCATCTGGAATCAGCTATAATACACAGTACAGTATGTCATCTGGAATCAGCTATAATACACAGTACAGTGTGTCATCTGGAATCAGCTATAATACACAGTACAGTATGTCATCTGGAATCAGCTATAATACACAGTACAGTATGTCATCTGGAATCAGCTATAATGCACAGTACAGTATGTCATCTGGAATCAGTTATAATACACAGTACAGTATGTCATCTGGAATCAGCTATAATACACAGTACAGTATGTCATCTGGAATCAGCTAGAATGCACAGTACAGTATGTCATCTGGAATCAGTTATAATACACAGTACAGTATGTCATCTGGAATCAGCTATAATACACAGTACAGTATGTCATCTGGAATCAGCTATAATACACAGTACAGTATGTCATCTGGAATCAGCTGTATTACACAGTACAATATGTCATCTGGAATCAGCTATAATACACAGTGCAGTATGTCATCTGGAATCAGTTATAATACACAGTACAGTATGTCATCTGGAATCAGCTGTATTACACAGTACAATATGTCATCTGGAATCAGCTATAATACACAGTGCATGCAGTATGTCATCTGGAATCAGCTATAATACACAGTACAGTATGTCATCTGGAATCAGCTATAATACACAGTACAGTATGTCATCTGGAATCAGCTGTATTACACAGTACAATATGTCATCTGGAATCAGCTATAATACACAGTGCATGCAGTATGTCATCTGGAATCAGTTATAATACACAGCACAGTCAGTCGTTAAAAACAAACTATTATAAGGAAATGCATAGATTATACTACAGTGCTGTACATACAGTGTATTCGGGAAGTATTCAGACCCCTTGACTTTTTCCACATTTATTTAAGTTACAGCCTTATTCTAAAATGGATTAAATAAATAAAAATCCTCTGAAATCTACACACAATACAACATAATGACATCACAATACCCCATAATGACATCACAATACCCCATAATGACAAAGCAAAAACAGGTTCTTAAAAATGTTTGCAAATGTTTACAAAACAGAAATACCTTATTTACATAAGTATTCAGACCCTTTGCTATGAAATTTACTCTAAATTGAGCTCAGGTGTATCCTGTTTCCATTGATCATCTTTGAAATGTTTCTACAACTTGGAGTTCACCTGTGGTAAATTCAATTGATTGGACATGGTTTGGAAAGGCACACACCTGTCTAAATAAGGTTTCACAGTTGACAGTGCATGTCACAGCAAAAACCAAGCCATGAGGACGAAGGAATTGTCCGTAGAGCTCCGAGACAGGATTGTGTCGAGGCACAGATCTGGGGAAGGGTACCAAAAAATATGCAGCATTGAAGGTCCCCAAGAACACAGTGGCCTCCATCATTCTTAAATTAAATAAACTAAATAACAAAAAAATAAACAAATAAACAAAAAACTTAGTAACTCCGCCAGAGTCTTTTGGTTCACTTTTGCCGGTCCCAAGCCCGGGTAAAGGAGGGTTGGAATTGTGACATAAAAAAAAGAATGTTTTTTTACTTGCATTTTGTCTCTCCCACAACTTTATTCCTCTCTCCTACAGCGTCCATCACAATTACATGGCCAATTATGCAAAGACGTCATTTAGCGATTTCTAGCGACTTTTAGGACAGCCAATAGTCATTTAGCGATTTCTAGTGACTTTTAGGACAGCCAATAGTCATTTAGCGATTTCTAGCGACTTTTAGGACAGCCAATAGTCATTTAGCGATTTCTAGCAACTTTTAGGACAGGCAATAGTCATTTAGAGATTTCTAGCGACTTTTAGGACAGCCAATAGTTACTTTCCTTATTGAGGAGTTGGCAACACTGTTTGAACGTGCCTGTCTTTACAGAATCAGCGGTCGTGAGTAGATGAGCTTGTTTTGAGATCAAAGTGAGAGATGCATGTAGCCACGTGTGCACATTTGTTCATATCCTTTGCTAGTTAGTGAGTTATTAGCCCAGTTATAGATCAGTTGTAATCCTCAATGGAGGAGTGTTTGTTTCCTACAAGACACAACACGTGTGCATTTCTAGACTTCTTTGAAAAGTGATTCAGGTAAAGAGCTTTTTTGTGTTAAAGGGTCAGTGTTGTATTTGTCAGATTTTCTGTAATAATGGTATGGGAATAAAATGGTTTCTTGCATCAAACAACTCAACAACATTTTCAGTCGTTTCCTTGTCTGAAGGACAAGTGGATAAACAGGTTCATGTCAACAAGCCCTGAATGTTTTTTTTCAAACGTCTCATAGAATGTAGGCCAACATTGAACACCACACATTGGCTGCTACTGTAGGTTGAATGATAGAACAGCTATTTCCATGTTAAAATATTATGGGATGCATTTTCCCCATTGTTTTTGATGGTAGGCCCCTCTGGTAGTCCTACATTATGATCAAATAGTAGTCTACTTGATCACTGTTAAAACCAGGGGCGCAACTTTGGTTTTAGAAGTGGGGGGGGACATAATTGTATCGTTCACTACTTTTAACCGGAGTCCTATGGGCCCTGGTCGACAGTAGTACACTACCCTATGGGCCCTGGTCGACAGTAGTACACTACCCTATGGGTCCTGGTCAACTGTAGTACACTAGCCTATGGGCCCTGGTCAACAGTAGTACACTACCCTATGGGCCCTGGTCGACAGTAGTACACTACCCTATGGGCCCTGGTCGACAGTAGTACACTACCCTATGGGCCCTGGTCGACAGTAGTACACTACCCTATGGGCCCTGGTCGACAGTAGTACACTACCCTAAGGGCCCTCCCTGGTCAACAGTAGTACACTAGCCTATGGGCCCTGGTCAACAGTAGTACACTACCCTATGGGCCCTTGTCAACAGTAGTACACTACCCTACACTACCCTATGGGCCCTGGTCAACAGTAGTACACTACCCTATGGGCCCTGGTCAACTGTAGTACACTACCCTATGGGCCCTGGTCAACAGTAGTACTCTACCCTATGGGCCCTGGTCAACAGTAGTACACTACCCTACACTACCCTATGGGCCCTGGTCAACAGTAGTACACTACCCTATGGGCCCTGGTCAACTGTAGTACACTACCCTATGGGCCCTGGTCAACAGTAGTACTCTACCCTATGGGCCCTGGTCAACAGTAGGTTAATTAGAATTAAAGACACCCAATTCAGGAACGTTTTAAATAAGTAGCTTCTCCTCCTCCATTTATTGAGAAGTCATTGAATATAGATTTTTTCAGATTACTTCCTGAACTGAAGGATCTCAATTCGCATTGACCCCAAACCTGACCTTTACTATACCCATTTACCATTGGCAGGAACCATAACTCTCACACCCTAGTCAGTTAAACATTTTCACAAGGATTTATTTTAATTTCCTTAATCCAACATCCCACAGAACAGCTGGACTTTCCCCCATAAATGATATCATGGTTTGGTTAGCTATCAAATTCACTGATGTGTGAAGTACAGTTTTCCCCTCTGTCTGTGTGTACACATCTAACAGAGCTGTCTGTGTGTACACATCTAACAGAGCTGTCTGTGTGTACACATCTAACAGAGCTGTCTGTGTGTACACATCTAACAGAGCTGTCTGTGTGTACACATCTAACAGAGCTGTCTGTGTGTACACATCTAACAGAGCTGTCTGTGTGTACACATCTAACAGAGCTGTCAGTGTGTACACATCTAACAGAGCTGTCTGTGTGTACACATCTAACAGAGCTGTCTGTGTGTACACATCTAACAGAGCTGTCTGTGTGTACACATCTAACAGAGCTGTCTGTGTGTACACATCTAACAGAGCTGTCTGTGTGTATACATCTAACAGAGCTGTCTGTGTGTACACATCTAACAGAGCTGTCTGTGTGTACACATCTAACAGAGCTGTCTGTGTGTACACATCTAACAGAGCTGTCTGTGTGTACACATCTAACAGAGCTGTCTGTGTGTACACATCTAACAGAGCTGTCTGTGTGTACACATCTAACAGAGCTGTCAAACATTAGGCACCAAGACAGAGTTAGAAGGTAGGGTGACTGGTGCTGTGTTTTCTCTAAACTGATTTAAAAACACCCCTCTTCTAACAAGTCTTTTCTTTCTCACGTAGCAACACACACAAAACAAACACAGATATTCCTAGTCATACACACAACTCTTTCATATTTTATTATATCCTCCAAAGAAGCACTCTGAAACCCCCCAACTCAGAGCACCCTTTCCCAGCCACGAGCAGAGCAACAGCCCCTTACCTTTTTGGAGTCCTGGAGGAGACGAGGTATTGTGGACTGGAGTCCTGGAGGAGACGAGGTACTGTGGACTGGAGTCCTGGAGGAGACGAGGTACTGTGGACTGGAGTCCTGGAGGAGACGAGGTACTGTGGACTGGAGTCCTGGAGGAGACAAGGTACTGTGGACTGGAGTCCTGGAGGAGACGAGGTACTGTGGACTGGAGTCCTGGAGGAGACGAGGTACTGTGGACTGGAGTCCTGGAGGAGACGAGGTACTGTGGACTGGAGTCCTGGAGGAGACGAGGTACTGTGGACTGGAGTCCTGGAGAAGACGAGGTACTGTGGACTGGAGTCCTGGAGGAGACGAGGTACTGTGGACTGGAGTCCTGGAGGAGACGAGGTACTGTGGACTGGAGCCCTGGAGGAGACGAGGTACTGTGGACTGGAGTCCTGGAGGAGACGAGGTATTGTGGACTGGAGTCCTGGAGGAGATGAGGTACTGTGGACTGGAGTCCTGGAGGAGACGAGGTACTGTGGACTGGAGCCCTGGAGGAGACGAGGTACTGTGGACTGGAGTCCTGGAGGAGACGACTGTGTGGAGCTAAAGAATAGAGCTGCTACTCCAGACAGACAGTGAGAAAGTGAACCAGGTAGGAAATAGAGTGAGAACGAGCGCACACACAGAGGGGAGGAGTGAGGCAGATGAGGTAAAAACCTATTCAAACAGGAAATTCCACTCACACCAGGGGCATTTCCCAAATGACATTGAGCCCTGGTCAAATGTAGTGCACTACCGTATCTAGGGAGTATGGTGTCATTTGGGACACAGGCCTGAAGACTCTGATTCCCATCAATAGACCAGAGACCTCTGACTCACTAAAGGGTTTTAAAGTGAAGAGGTGGAGGGGTGTGAATATGTTGTGTGTGTGTGAGAGAGAGAGAAGGGAAATAGTGGCTGTGGTAAGTCACAGTGTTAAACGGTAATGTGTTATTGTTCCCGATTATCAACATTGCTGTGGTTGTTGGTGAGATGAGTAACTTTCAGTTAGACTATTAGAACGTAACGCAGACCAGACAGTCATTAGTTTACTAACATTGGTCCATTGGTGTTAAAAGAAGGTCATTAGAACACCTAACATAGGCCTATTTTCAGGTGAATACATTTTAGAAAAGTGTGTGTGTTCATCCATCCACCATTCGTTGTTTCCTGAGAATGTATACTGAAGAAAAATATAAACGTAACATGCAACAATTTCAACAGTTTTACTGAGTTACAGGAAATCAGTCAGTAAATCAGTCAATTGAAATAAATGTATTCGGCTCTAATCTATGGACTTCATATGACTGGGCAGGGGCGCAGCCATAGACGGGCCTGGAAGAGCATAGGACCACCTACTTGGGAGCCAGACCCAGCCAATCAGAATGATTTGTTCCCCCACAAAAGGGCTTTATTACAGACAGAAATAGTCCTCCGTTTCATCAGCTGTCTGGGTGGCTGGTCTCAGACGATCCTGCAGGTGAAGAACCCAGATGTGGAGGTCCTGGTCTGGTCTGGTTATTCAACATTCTGCCATATTGTCTAAAACAATGTTGGAGGTGGCTTATGGTGGAGAAATTAACATTAAATTCTCTGGCAACAGCTCTGGTGAACATTCCTTCAGTCAGCATGCCAATTGCATGCTCCCTCAACTTGAGACATCTGTGGCATTGCACACTTTAGAGTGGCCTCCCCCCCACATACACTTGTATCCCTCCTCCGGCTTGGCTACTGCGGGGTACCGTTCAGAGGAATGGCAGCCCGGAGGAATGGCAGCCCGGAGGAATGGCACTTCAAGCATTTCTCTACCCTTCACCAGGTGGTTACAGACTGAAACAACGCAAAGAGGATTCGCCATGAGTCCAAAACACTGTATCAAGAGACCGAGGCCGGGACTCTGCGCACCCAAGCTGAGGGGACGCGGCACCTGGGAGAGAGACTGCAGCATATCCACTTCTGGAAGTCGGAGCTGCAGCGGCACATCGAGAAGCTGGTGGCCGAGACAGACCTCCTCCTGGGGCAGAAGAGGAGGCTGTTGAAGGCGCTGGACGCCACTGAGATCCCGTTCGCCATCGCCACGGATAACCTAACCTGTCGGGAACTGTGACCGCGTAGCGGAGGAGCTGCTGATGATACAAAAATAACATAGACTTGTCTTTGCTCTAGTTCACCTAAATACTTGTATCATTACTAAATGTTGCCTAGACGTTATTTCACTAGAAACCAATCTGAAAATCAGGTGATGGTTGTGTTTGTGTACCGCAGGAGGTGGAGTTGATCAGGAGCATCCAGGCTCTGTTGAAGAGAACGCTGAGCCAGGCTGTCAATCAAATCAAGTGAGTGTCACAATTAAACAATAAGGGGGTTTATTTATCAAAACTGGGATGATACAAAATACGACAAGCAAATAAACCAAAGTGCTTTAAAATATACCAAGGGCTAAATGACTTGAAAAACGAACTGTCCTATAAAGTATTAACGTTAAAAAGAACTACGCTATAACGTGCAGGAACAGAACGTACATAAACCAAAAATCAACTCGCTGATGGGACGTTCCATTATAAGGAGAGTGGCCAGCTCCAAGGCAAGTCTGCAAACCGTCAAGTTTTACATTTCTACAATAATGATAACGTTAAATATAAGCATTATTTTATCAATAACAGTATACAATATCAATGTATAACTGTACTTCGCTATTTTAAACTCGTCAAAGGGAAAAAGAGTTCCACTGGGGTGAACAAGAGGGTGGACATTTCCCAACTCCCTTCCGGAACCGTATTTTAACCCTGGGATTCAGGTCGGACCTCCTTAATCAGCACACCGTGGCATCCATCACTGCTGAGGAATAGAGGTAAACAAGACATTACTTTGAACTGTGACTATTTACTTGAGAATGATAATGGTTAAATTATAACAATGAGTGTTACCACGTAAACTATGAAGCGTGCACGCAACATAGAAAACAATGATAGCAAATGCCAAACTGTATTTCTGCAATACAGTTACGTATGGGATATAAGAAACAAAAGTTGTGTGTCTCGTCGTCATTTATATTATGTGTATAGTGCAAACTGAGTAAAAACGTGCATAATTAAAATGATATTTGTTATGGCCTGTACACTTGTGTAACAGTATAACTTTAGACCGTCCCCTCGCCCATACCCGGGCGCGAACCAGGGACCCTCTGCACACATCAACAACAGTCACCCTCGAAGCATCGTTACCGATCGCTTCGCATATTTTCCGCCATTTTGTTCAAATCTGAAAACGTTGGAGCCTATTTTCTGAAGAACTGCATTTATGGGCCATGAAAGAACGGAAATGTTGTCCACTGCTTGTATACTTTGTATTTTGGTGAATGAAGTGCGGGAACTTGTGGTACACTAACTATACCCATACTATGACCAATAAGCATACTACAGTCAATTTACTTAACAAATAGTAAGGTTAGTATAAGCATTTTAACGCAGTTGATGAATTATCAGCTAACTAGCTACAGTGCAAGTTAACCCAACTGAGCTGCTAACGTAGCTAGCTATCTAACAAACTTTACATACTGCATAGCTAGCTAACTGAATTAAATATCACCAGTTACCTAACTTCATAATGACTAGCTATCTAGATGTAATTGTAGAACAAACTCCAAATGCATTTGTAGGTAGCTAGCTAACAGCCATGGAAGAGAGTGAAAGGATAGCTGCTCCAACTGTCAGAAGGTAGAGTAGGCTATTCTGGATAGGGCAGGTACTGTTGTGTAGTTCCACTCCATAGTAAGAAGTGAGGACGGAGAGAATCGTAACATAATATTCAGTGTGGTCTAAGTTTAGTATAATGAAGTCTGTTTTCTGTCCTCAGATACAGAGCTGTGAAACCCTGCCTGTAGATGAAGAGCAATGGGTTCCAGTCCTGTTCCTGGGGTCTCAAAGGGGTACACATTTTAATTTTTGCCTTAGTGCCACTCAGCTGATTCAAATGATCAAGTCATCATCAAGCTTCAAGTAGTATTTATGTATTCATTTGTGACGTTATCCTTGATATGATCCTGCTGTTGTCACATGCATCTATCCAATGTTATGTTTGTTTGTTTATAAGATATATTATACTTTATACTAATCCACAATGACCTGGTGATGTAAAAGTCTAATGACATTATCTTCCATATTCCCACAGATGCCTTGCAATTGGAGATTTCTTAAACGATTGCCTACAGTTACTGTGTAGGGCACGGCACAGTTGGGTGACCAGGGCCATCTGGGACTGTCTCGTGGGGGATTTCAGGCATCTGTGAAGGCTACCTGTGTCCTGCATAACTTCATGATGATGAACAGGAGGGGACCTAAAGCGCTCCGCTGTGTGCCAGAGGAGAGGTCTGCTGCTCTGCAGGATGTTGCCAGGATGGGGGCCAACAACGCGCACAGGAGGCAATCTGTGTGCAGGAGACCTTCACCTCCTACTTCTTCGCAAAGGATGCTGTTCCCTGGCAACACCATAGACTACACTATGCACAACCAAAGGCTCTTTTAAGAGCCATCCACATTGTAATAAGAGTATTCTTCAATTTACTTAGCTATGTCAACTGCAGTTATTCATTTCAGTTCCTGTGATTTCTACTTCGCCGGTGAGGGTGCTGTTTAGGTAGGTGTGGTGTCTGTACAAATACAAAACAGGCTCTTTTAAGAGTCACCCATATTGAAAACATTTAGAACAATTAGACACCCTATAAGCCACACCTACACACTTGTCTATCAATCTGATTTATGTGTTGTGTAGGAAGCAGGCTCCGGTGTATAACTGTGGCTCCTTCCACCTTCAAAGAATAGACAAGAGGACAAACCATGGAGAATAGTAAGACATTTCATTATTTATATAACTTCGCTAAATTGTTTGTACTCAAGTGTCTGCATAAAGTACTCTGCAGCCACCTAGTGAGGCCACACACACAGGTTTCTGTTGAACACCGTCTCTTTAACTGACTTATTTTCTCAATAACCGTCTCCTTCACTCCATCCCTCTCTCCCCTTCTCCTGTAATCCTGTAGGTCAGTGGTTGCCAAACGTTTTATAGTCCCATACCCCTTCAAACATTCAACCTAACCTCTAGCAACAGGGTCAGCGCATTCTCAAATGTTGTTTGCCATCATTGTAAGCCTGCCACTCACACACACTATACATTTATTAAACATAAGAATGCGTGTGAGTTTATCACAACCTGGCTTGTGGGAATTGACAAAGAGCTCTTATAGGATCAAGGGCACATAATAATATTCAATACATTTGCTATTTAGCCATCTTACATAAAACATTTTGTTCATTGAAAATTGTTTTTTTTTTTTAAACGTTAATCGCATTTTTCTTTGGCGTTGGAATATCAGCTGTGTCAGTGAACTCCCATGTCCGAACTGGCTCCATAGAGGGCACAGCATGATCAGAGGTGAGAGGTCACTTGGTTGGGTCAACAGGAAGTATTATTAAAGAGATGCTTTACATTGAAGTACAGATGGAGACGTCGTAGTCCAAGAGTTTAAAATTTTACCTCCTGATTATTGTGACTGACAGTGATGGCATGATTAAGCCTTGTTTTTCTTCTGTCTCTCCTCTGCAGGTATGTTTTGATGTGAGAGTATGCCAACCGCCAGACCCATCATCGCCACCTCTCCTGCAGGTATGTTTTGATGTGAGAGAGTATGCCAACCGCCAGACCCATCATCGCCACCTCTCCTCTGCAGGTATGTTTTGATGTGAGAGTATGCCAACCGTCAGACCCATCATCGCCACCTCTCCTGCAGGTATGTTTTGATGTGAGAGAGTATGCCAACCGTCAGACCCATCATCGCCACCTCTCCTGCAGGTATGTTTTGATGTGAGAGTATGCCAACCGCCAGACCCATCATCGCCACCTCTCCTGCAGGTATGTTTTGATGTGAGAGAGTATGCCAACCGCCAGACCCATCATCGCCACCTCTCCTGCAGGTATGTTTTGATGTGAGAGAGTATGCCAACCGCCAGACCCATCATCGCCACCTCACCCGCTGTTACAATAACCTTCAGGCCAATTTGGGGCCCAAGGCTGGTTAGGAGACACCTCTAGAGACACTTGTGTAAAACATTTCACATTCTCTACTGGTTGAAGTCTCTCATTTGATGAAATACCACACCTATCCTTTCCTCAAATCAGTGCAGATGAAGGAAATTAGATAGATGAACCTATTTACATGATGCATAGGAAGTGTAATGTACTGTGTTTTTTAAAATTCTGTTTCTGTATATATGAATTACAAATCAGCCTTTTAACTAGTTAAATCATGTTTCTAGTCTATTGCATAGTTCATGTATAACCAACCATTGATGTCCCAGGACCTAGATTGGTAAACACTGTTGAAGTGTATAATTGTAATACATACATGCAGACACGGCACCATTCAAAGAATGCCGTTTGATACTCCTGGTATTGGATATGACTGAAAAAGAATCTCACAGACATTCATACCTGAACCGCACCTTTATTTACCAAGGTAGAGTACATGATCAGTGGATATATTAAATGTACAGGCCACAATGTGGGGATCTCATGCTACATGTATATACGACTTGCATCCTTGGCACAAAGTTATATTATACTCAATCCATAGGCTTCATTAATGTCATTCACACTGTTTTGAAGTTGATACAACCAGCTATGATAGTTTAAGTTCATATCTAGGTTCTGAACCAATATGTATACCAAACGTTTGTGTCCATACACAGATCAGCTAGACAGCTACACATCCATAGGCATACAGGGATTTGATCCTCCACTGCCCAATAAACAGGAAAATAGTTAGCTAGTTACGTTATCCACAAGGCAAGCTTACAAAATTGTACATTCAATTTGCAGTAAATGCTTTATCTAGCTATATTCTTTACATCCACCGTTTCACAAGACGACAGCCTGGTTTGCTGGTTGTTTCAGGAGTCCCTAAAACAAACACGAATTACAATTTCATATTCATGTCCACACACCCATAAAGCTAGCTCGTTGGCTACTGTTAGCTAGTCAGAAAGCTTGTTAAATCGCGATTTTCGCAAATTTGACTTTATGATAAAACATATGCATAATCGTTTGTCTCTACATTAACTAACATATTCCTGTCAACTATGTTTTGCATGAATCGTTTTGCCGTTATAATCCCGTACATTTGCTTCCATCCTGGTATTTCTGTTCGCCATCTTTGCAGCAGCTGAGCCGGATTACAGCCTATTCATTTAGGTACCAAACACAGGAAAATGGACTGCCTGAGGTTGTCCAATAAGAAACGCTCGTTTTCGTTTTCCAGTGCAAATGGTTTGCCTATACGTTGTGCTCCTGTGTGCACTAATGAATAAGGATCCTGCTATGGTAACTGTCCTTTTTTTGTCTTATGGCGCCCCTTACTGTCTGTAATACGTAGCTACTCACCCGCTGTACTTGGACACAGCCCTGAAGACTGATTCCCATCAATAGACCAGAGACCTATGACTCTGTTAAAGGGTTTTAAAGTGGAGAGTTGGAGGGGTGTGAATATGCTTGTGTGGGTCTGCATGTATGTTTCTTGGGGGGAAACACAGGGGCCACTGTCATGTTAAAAGTTCAAGTTATTATTGACATTATTAAAACAATTATTATTCATCAATTAAAGAGGAAATCCTTAGTTGCGACATCCATTTTTTGGACATATAAATGGGTATATACATTTTGTTAGCACACCTAACATAGGCCTCTATTCAGATGAATACATTTGAAAAACGGTGTGTGTGTTCCTCCATGCACCATTTGTTTTTACCTGATAATTCATTTGGAACCGTGGGGCATTGCGCGTGTCCAGTTACACAGTGTTTCCTTGGAAACAGGTCACCTGGCAACGCAGCGCAAATACAAAACATGTGATTCTTCACTTCCCCTCTGTGGCTCTTGTTATGCTGCGACTCCGTTAACTACAATCGGATCGCAGTGTTTTTAATATCAGGTATCACCAATTCGCCACAAAATGTCTTCAGAAGTTTTAGTGGCCAGACATAATTTCGACAGCAGGTCAGTTGCCCAAGCAGGCGAGCCGTTCCCGCCTCCAGACGCAGAGGCCACATTCAAGGAGGGCTTCTATCCCTCCTCCGGCTTGGCTACGGCGGGGTACCGTTCATCCAAGTACAGCCCGGAGGAATGGCACATCAATAACTTCTCTACCCTTCACCAGGCCGCTACTGACCGAAACAACGCCGAGAGGATTTGCCATGAGTCCAAAACACTGTATCAAGAGACCGAGGCCGGGACTCTGCGCACCCAAGCTGAGGGGACGCGGCACCTGGGAGAGAGACTGCAGCATATCCACTTCTGGAAGTCGGAGCTGCAGCGGCACATCGAGAAGCTGGTGGCCGAGACAGACCTCCTCCTGGGGCAGAAGAGGAGGCTGTTGAAGGCGCTGGACGCCACCGAGATCCCGTTCGCCATCGCCACGGATAACCTAACCTGTCGGGAACGGCGGCTGGGTCCCGACCTGGTTAAAGACGGCGTAGAGGAGGAGCTGCTTAAGGTGATTAAAACAATAACATCGACTTGTCTTTGCTCAAGTCGAAATACTTGTATCATTACTAAATGTTGCCTAGACGTTATTTCACTAGAAACCAATCTGAAAATAAGGTGATGGCTGTGTTTGTGTACCGCAGGAGGTGGAGTTGATCAGGAGCATCCAGGCTCTGTTGAAGAGAACGCTGAGCCAGGCTGTCAATCAAATCAAGTGAGTGTCACAATTAGTGTCACAATGAATATTTTAGATGCATCAGCAGTAACTACATACATGGTTTATTTATAAGATCCTCTATTTTCATTTGATTGTGTAATCACACATTTCCACACATTAGTCTAGGAAAGCCCTAAAGGACGACAGCTGAGCTGGGTTGTAGCCTATTCATTAAGACTACAACTGAGCTGGGTTGTAGCCTATTCATTAAGACTACAGCTGAGCTGGGTTGTAGCCTATTCATTAAGACTACAACTGAGCTGGGTTGTAGCCTATTCATTAAGACTACAGCTGAGCTGGGTTGTAGCCTATTCATTAAGACTACAGCTGAGCTGGGTTGTAGCCTATTCATTAAGACTACAGCTGAGCTGGGTTGTAGCCTATTGTTTAAGACTACAGCTGAGCTGGGTTGTAGCCTATTCATTAAGACTACAGCTGAGCTGGGTTGTAGCCTATTCATTAAGACTACAGCTGAGCTGGGTTGTAGCCTATTCATTAAGACTACAGCTGAGCTGGGTTGTAGCCTATTCATTAAGACTACAGCTGAGTTGGGTTGTGGCCTATTCATTAAGACTACAGCTGAGCTGGGTTGTAGCCTATTCATTAAGACTACAGCTGAGCTGGGTTGTAGCCTATTCATTAAGACTACAGCTGAGTTGGGTTGTGGCCTATTCATTAAGACTACAGCTGAGCTGGGTTGTAGCCTATTCATTAAGACTACAGCTGAGCTGGGTTGTGGCCTATTCATTAAGACTACAGCTGAGCTGGGTTGTAGCCTATTCATTAAGACTACAGCTGAGCTGGGTTGTAGCCTATTCATTAAGACTACAGCTGAGCTGGGTTGTAGCCTATTCATTAAGACTACAGCTGAGCTGGGTTGCCTATTAGCCTATTCATTAAGACTACAGCTGAGTTGGGTTGTGGCCTATTCATTTAAGACATTAAGACAGCTGAGCTGGGTTGTAGCCTATTCATTAAGACTACAGCTGAGCTGGGTTGTAGCCTATTCATTAAGACTACAGCTGAGCTGGGTTGTAGCCTATTCATTAAGACTACAGCTGAGCTGGGTTGTAGCCTATTCATTAAGACTACAGCTGAGCTGGGTTGTAGCCTATTCATTAAGACTACAGCTGAGCTGGGTTGTAGCCTATTCATTAAGACTACAGCTGAGTTGGGTTGTGGCCTATTCATTAAGACTACAGCTGAGCTGGGTTGTAGCCTATTCATTAAGACTACAGCTGAGCTGGGTTGTGGCCTATTCATTAAGACTACAGCTGAGCTGGGTTAAGACTACAGCTGAGCTATTCATTAAGACTACAGCTGAGCTGGGTTGTAGCCTATTCATTAAGACTACAGCTGAGCTGGGTTGTAGCCTATTCATTAAGACTACAGCTGAGCTGGGTTGTAGCCTATTCATTAAGACTACAGCTGAGCTGGGTTGTAGCCTATTCATTAAGACTACAGCTGAGCTGGGTTGTAGCCTATTCATTAAGACTACAGCTGAGCTGGGTTGTAGCCTATTCATTAAGACTACAGCTGAGCTGGGTTGTAGCCTATTCATTAAGACTACAGCTGAGCTGGGTTGTAGCCTATTCATTAAGACTACAGCTGAGCTGGGTTGTAGCCTATTCATTAAGACTACAGCTGAGCTGGGTTGTAGCCTATTCATTAAGACTACAGCTGAGCTGGGTTGTAGCCTATTCATTAAGACTACAGCTGAGCTGGGTTGTAGCCTATTCATTAAGACTACAGCTTATCGGCCGTGATTGGGAGTCCCCATAGGGCGGCGCACAATTGTCCCAGCGTCGTCAGGGGTAGGCCGGGGTAGGCCGTCATTGTAAATAATAATTTGCTCTTAACTGACTTGCCTAGTTCAAGAAAGGTTAAATCTTTTTTTTTTTTTTTTTTTCAAAAAACATAGTTAGCACACCCAACACAGCCTATTTTCAGGTGAATACATTTGAAAAGTGTGTGTGTGTGTTCATCCATCAATCATTTGTTTTTAGCCTTCTTGAACATTCCTTTTGAACAGTGGGGCATTATCGTGTGTCCAGCTACTCACAGTGCTTCATTGGAAAATGGTAACCTGGCAACACATCGCAAATACAAAAAATGTATTCTTAATTTCACGTCCCCTGTGTTGCTAAGGCCCATCCTCTACTCCCTGTTCACCCACGACTGCGTGGTCCCACACGACTCCAACACCATCATCAAGTTTGCTGACGATACAACGGTTGTAGGCCTCGTCACCGACAACAATGAGAGAGTCTACAGGGAGGAGGTCAGAGACCTGGCAGTGTGGTGCCAGGACAACAACCTCTCCCTCAACATGGACAAAACAAAGGAGCCTATCTGGACTACAGGAAACGGAGGGCCGAGCCTCTACAATCCACATGGACGGGGCTGTAGTGGAGACGGTCGAGAGCTTCAAGTTCCTCGGTGTTCACATCACTAGGGACCCATCATGGTCCAAACACACCAACACAGAGGTGGAAAGGGCATGACAACGTCTCTTCTCCCTCAGGAGGCTGAAAAGATTTGGCATGGTCCCTCAGATCCTCTAAAGGTTATACAGCTGCACCACTGAGAGCCTTTTGACTGGCTGCTGCACCGCCTGGTATGGCAACTGATCGGTGTCCGACCGCAAGGTGCTACAGAGGGTAGTGCGTATGGCCCAGTGCATAACTGGGGTCGAGCTCCCTGCCATCCAGGACCTCTATACCAGGTGGTGTCAGAGGAAGGCCCTAAAAATGGTCAGACTCCAGCCACTCTAATCATAGACTCTTCTCTCTGCTACCACATGGCAAGCACTACCGGAGCGCCAAGACTAGGACCAAAAGGCTCCTGAACAGCTTCTACCCCAAAGCTATTAGACTGCTGAACAGTTAATCACATGGCTATTATACTGCTGAACAGTTAATCACATGACTATTATACTGCTGAACAGTTAATCACATGACTATTATACTGCTGAACAGTTAATCACATGGCTATTATACTGCTGAACAGTTAATCACATGACTATTATACTGCTGAACAGTTAATCACATGGCTGTTATACTGCTGAACAGTTAATCACATGACTATTATACTGCTGAACAGTTAATCACATGGCTGTTATACTGCTGAACAGTTAATCACATGGCTAATTATACTGCTGAACAGTTAATCACATGACTATTATACTGCTGAACAGTTAATCACATGGCTAATTATACTGCTGAACAGTTAATCACATGACTATTATACTGCTGAACAGTTAATCACATGACTATTATACTGCTGAACAGTTAATCACATGACTATTATACTGCTGAACAGTTAATCACATGACTATTATACTGCTGAACAGTTAATCACATGACTATTATACTGCTGAACAGTTAATCACATGACTATTATACTGCTGAACAGTTAATCACATGACTATCCTCACTTCAGCTTTTCACTCCCTCCCAGACCCTCATCAGACCCTCACACTGGCTTTCTGCCCCTCACTGTGTCCCACTGTTTGTGTGTATCAGGTGTAACAGAGATGCCAAGCAGACTCTAGAGCTGGACTGGTCTGATAAGTACCAGGCCTACAGTCTGGATGACCAGTGTGGTCGCTACAACAACATGAGTACTGACACTCAGTACCACCCCAACTCAGACAACCTACAGGACCAGTGAGTAGCTGTATATATAATACACACAGTACCACCCCAACTCAGACAACCTACAGGACCAGTGAGTAGCTGTATATATAATACACTCAGTACCACCCCAACTCAGACAACCTACAGGACCAGTGAGTAGCTGTATATATAATACACTCAGTACCACCTCAACTCAGACAACCTACAGGACCAGTGAGTAGCTGTATATATAATACACTCAGTACCACCCCAACTCAGTACCACCCCAACTCAGTACCACCCCAACACAGTACCACCCTAACTCAGTACCACCCCAACTCAGACACCACGTTGATGTGTATTAATAGTGTGTTAACATCTCCCTCCTCTCTCCCAGGCTGTGTAACCGTGATGCGTGGGTGTCTTTCACCCAGGACAACCTGTCTGTGGCTCAGCGGGAGGAGCAGGCCAGTGTGGAGCTCAGGCTGCTGGTGGAGAGGGTCCTACAGGAGACGGCTGAGGACCTGAGGGTCCAGTGCTCCAACGTAGACCAGGCCTTCAGCCAGCGCTGTCTGCAGCTCACTGAGGCCAAGACACAGCTACAACTGCATCTCACTCAGGTGTGTTGGGGTTGGTGGAGGTGGTGTGTGTGTGTGTGTCGTTTCAATGGCCAAAACTCAACCCTTCCTCTAATTAAACAAAACATACAGAAATTGATGCCTACCCAGCAGGCAAAGGGAATGTTTTCATCTGAAGACCTGAAGGTTTTCATGACATTCAGCGCCTTCGGAAAGTATTCAGACCCCTTCCCCTTTTTACACATTTTGTGACGTTACAGCCTTATTCTAAAATGGATACAATTGTTTTTTTATCCTCCTCAATCTACACACAATACCCCATAATGACATCACAATACCCCATAATGACATCACAATACCCCATAATTACATCACAATACCCCATAATGACATCACAATACCCCATAATGACAAAGCGAAAACAGGTCTGATGAAACCAAGATTGAACTCTTTGGCTTGAATGTCAAGCGTCACGTCTGGAGGAAACCTGGCACCATCCCTACGGTGAAGCATGGTGGTGGCAACATGCTGTGGGGATGTTTTTCAGGGGCAGGCGCAATAGTATAGTCAGGATCGAGGCAAAGATGAATGGAGCGATCCTTGATGAAAACCTGCTCCAGAGTGCTCAGGATCTCAGATGGGGACAAAGGTTCAGCTTCCAACAGAATAATAACCCTAAGCACACAGCCAAGACAACACAAGAGTGTCTTCAGGACAAGTCTCTGAATGTCCTTGAGTGGCCCAGCCAGAGTCCGGACTTGAACCTGATCGAACATCTCTGGAGAGACCTGAAAATATCTGTGCAGTGACACTCCCCATCCAATCTGACAGACCTTGAGAGGATCTGCAGAGAAGAATGGGAGAAACTCCCCAAATACAGATGTGCCAAGCTTGTAGTCTCATACCCAAGAAGACTCAAGGCTGTAATTGCTGCCAAAGCTTCTTCAACAAAATACTGAGTGAAGGGTCTGAATACTTTATATGAATTTTTTTCTTTGTATAAATTTGCAAAAATGTAAAAAAAATCTGTTTTTGCTTTGTCATTATTAGGTATTGTGATGTCAGTATGGGGTATTGTGATGTCAGTATGGGGTATTGTGATGTCAGTATGGGGTATTGTGATGTCATTATGGGGTATTGTGATGTCATTATTAGGTATTGTGTGTACATTGATGAGGGTTTATTTGTATTTAATCTATTTTAGAATAAGGCTGTAACATAACAAAATGTGGAAGGAATCAAGGGGTCAGAATACTTTCCGAAGGCACTGTATTTATCCACCCCCCTAAGGGTTATCCAGCTGAGGCTGGAATACAGGGAATGCTGCACCTGAACTCAACAATGTGGAAGGAGTCAAGGGGTCAGAATACTTTCCGAAGGCACTGTATTTATCCACCCCCCTAAGGGTTATCCAGCTGAGGCTGGAATACAGGGAATGCTGCACCTGTGTGTGTGTGTGTGTGTGTGTGTGTGTGTGTGTGTGTGTGTGTGTGTGTGTAGATCCTGGATCAGATCGGGGCCCAGGAGAGGAACATTGTGTCTCTTCAGCAGGCTCTGTATGATAAAGAGGCCCCTCTGAGAGTGGCTCAGTCCCGGCTGCACCAACGTTCACACAGACCCCACATGGAGCTCTGTAGGGACAACCCACAATTCAGGTACACACACAAACAGACAGAAGCACACACAGAGATGCAAGCCAGTAAGCACTCACACGGACGTACACACAAACACACACCCAAACCTATCTGTCTATCGCACTCTCTCTCCCATCTTTCACAAACTCCTACACTGGTATGACAAGCTCCTCTCCTTCCCCTCTCTCTCTCTCTCTCTCTCTCTCTCTCTCTCTCTCTTTCTCTCTCTCTCTTTCTTTCTCTCTCTTTCTTTCTCTCTCTTTCTCCTTTCTCTCTCTCTTTCTCCTTTCTCTCTCTCTTTCTCCTTTCTCTCTCTCTCTCTCTTTCTCCTTTCTCTCTCTCTCTTTCTCCTTTCTCCTTTCTCTCTCTCTCTTTCTCCTTTCTCTCTTCTCTCTCTCTCTCTCTCTCTCTCTCTTCTCTCTCTCTCTCTCTTTCTCCTTTCTCTCTCTCTCTCTCTCTCTCTCTCTCTCTCCTTGTGCTCCCCCTACCCCTCCTTTCTATCTCTCCTCCCTCTTTCCCCTAACTCTCTCTCTCTGTCTCCAGCCTGGTGGGCGAGGCAGGTCAGATCTCCCAGACCATGTCATCCCTGCAGCAGCAGCTGTCTGCAGCGCGGAGCTCCCTGTCCCACCTGGAGGAGTCCCGCATGGTGCTGGAGAAGGACATTGGCTGTAAGACCCACAGCCTGCTCATCGACAGGGACAAGTGCATGTCCCACCGCACCCGCTACCCCTCCATCATAGCCCTGTCTGGGTACTGAAGAGAGAGAGAGACAGGGGGATATGGGGACGTGTGTGTGTGTGTGTGTGTGAGATCAAGTCTGTATTAGCGACTAGTGCAACATTGTGTGCATTTGCTTGGTGTTTCCAGTTGTGTTGTGTCAATCAATAAAGGCTTGTCTGTCACAGCTGACTGATCACTAGACACTCGTCTAAGAGTGTACACTAAAGTAGTAACATACTCCCTTCCCTCTGCCCTCGATCACTCCCCTTCATGTGTCTAACACAACTGGTAGATGTAACCCAGGGCAACCCAAACTTCTTCCTACAGATCAACGGTCCTGTAGGTTTACACTCCAACCCTGTTCCTACAGATCTACTGTCCTGCAGGTTTACACTCCAACCCTGTTCCTACAGTCTACTGTCCTGTAGGTTTACACTCCAACCCTGTTCCTACAGATCTACTGTCCTGTAGGTTTACACTCCAACCCTGTTCCTACAGATCTACTGTCCTGTAGGTTTACACTCCAACCCTGTTCCTACAGATCTACTGTCCTGTAGGTTTACACTCCAACCCTGTTCCTACAGTCTACGGTCCTGTAGGTTTACACGCCAACCCTGTTCCTACAGTCTACTGTCCTGTAGGTTTACACTCCAACCCTGTTCCTACAGATCAACTGTCCTGTAGGTTTACACTCCAACCCTGTTCCACAGATCAACTGTCTTATAGGTTTACACTCCAACCCTGTTCCTACAGATCTACTGTCCTGTAGGTTTACACTCCAACCCTGTTCCTACAGATCAACTGTCCTGTAGGTTTACACTCCAACCCTGTTCCTACAGATCTACTGTCCTGTAGGTTTACACTCCAACCCTGTTCCTACAGTCTACTGTCCTGTAGGTTTACACTCCAACCCTGTTCCTACAGATCAACTGTCCTATAGGTTTACACTCCAACCCTGTTCCTACAGATCAACTGTCCTGTAGGTTTACACTCCAACCCTGTTCCTACAGATCAACTGTCCTGTAGGTTTACACTCCAACCCTGTTCCTACAGATCAACGGTCCTGTAGGTTTACACTCCAACCCTGTTCCTACAGTACGGTCCTGTAGGTTTACAGCCAACCCTGTTCCTACAGATCAACTGTCCTGTAGGTTTACACTCCAACCCTGTTCCTACAGATCAACTGTCCTGTAGGTTTACACTCCAACCCTGTTCCTACAGATCTACTGTCCTGTAGGTTTACACTCCAACCCTGTTCCTACAGATCAACTGTCCTGTAGGTTTACACTCCAACCCTGTTCCTACAGATCTACTGTCCTGTAGGTTTACACTCCAACCCTGTTCCTACAGATCAACTGTCCTGTAGGTTTACACTCCAACCCTGTTCCTACAGATCAACGGTCCTGTAGGTTTACACTCCAACCCTGTTCCTACAGTCTACTGTCCTGTAGGTTTACACTCCAACCCTGTTCCTACAGATCTACTGTCCTGTAGGTTTACACTCCAACCCTGTTCCTACAGATCTACTGTCCTGTAGGTTTACACTCCAACCCTGTTCCTACAGATCTACTGTCCTGTAGGTTTACACTCCAACCCTGTTCCTACAGATCTACTGTCCTGTAGGTTTTCACTCCAACCTTAACGTAACATACAGTACCTGATTCAGCTAGTTCAGGTCTTGGTGAGAAGGTAATTAATAGAATCAGGTGTGCTAGATTAGGGTTGGACTGAAAACCAACAGGAAGGTAAATCTCCAGGAAGAGAGTTGGACTGAACCTAAAGGATGGTAAATCTCCAGGAAGAGAGTTGGACTGAAAACCAACAGGAAGGTAAATCTCCAGGAAGAGAGTTGGACTGAAAACCAACAGGAAGGTAAATCTCCAGGAAGAGAGTTGGACTGAACCTAAAGGATGGTAGATCCCCCAGGAAGAGAGTTGGACTGAACCTACAGGATGGTAGGTCCCCAGGAAGAGAGTTGGACTGAACCTACAGGATGGTAGGTCCCCAGGAAGAGAGTTGGACTGAACCTAAAGGATGGTAGATCCCCAGGAAGAGAGTTGGACTGAACCTAAAGGATGGTAGATCCCCAGGAAGAGAGTTGGACTGAACCTAAAGGATGGTAGATCCCCAGGAAGAGAGTTGGACTGAACCTAAAGGATGGTAGATCCCCAGGAAGAGAGTTGGACTGAAAACATACATGATGGTAGATCCCCAGGAAGAGAGTTGGACTGAAAACATACAGGATGGTAGATCCCCAGGAAGAGAGTTGGACTGAAAACATACATGATGGTAGATCCCCAGGAAGAGAGTTGGACTGAAAACATACAGGATGGTAGATCCCCAGGAAGAGAGTTGGACTGAAAACATACAGGATGGTAGATCCCCAGGAAGAGAGTTGGACTGAACCTAAAGGATGGTAGATCCCCAGGAAGAGAGTTGGACTGAAAACATGCATGATGGTAGATCCCCAGGAAGAGAGTTGGACTGAACCTAAAGGATGGTAGATCCCCAGGAAGAGAGTTGGACTGAAAACATACATGATGGTAGATCCCCAGGAAGAGAGTTGGACTGAAAACATACAGGATGGTAGATCCCCAGGAAGAGAGTTGGGCAGCCCTGGTCTAATTTCTGCCATCATGCTTTCACACATCCAGTCCTATCAGATCTGTGAATGAGGACAGAGGGGAGGGAACATCTTCCTGGGCCTGTATCCCAACTGGCACACTATTCCCATAAGGCTCTGGTCTAAAGAAGTGCACTATATAGGGAATAGGGCTCTGGTCGAAAGAAGTGCACTATATATGGAATAGGGCTCTGGTTAAAATAAGTGCACTATATATGGAATAGGGTGCAATTTGGTGTAACCCCTCTACATTAAATGTGAAATGAAGGGAAACTGAAAGAAAGCGTATGCATGTATTCCTAGGTAAAGAACAACAATACATTGAATGTGTAAGACCCCTTGTTGAAATTCTGTTGATTGGTCCAAACGACCACTGTCACTTTAAGTATTCGGTCATGGTATTAGGAAGGGGAGAGCAAAATGGCTGCTGTGTGAGAAACAATGAATTCAACTATGTTTTGAACACTTTGAAAGTGAAGCAATTAGGTGCCGTAGTACCTAACTCTGGTTGGTTGGTTTTCCCCTGAACTCGTCAGTTGGTCTTTTTAAAACATTTTTTTTACCTTTATTTAACCAGGCAAGTCAGTTAAGAACATATTCTTATTTTCAATGACGGCCTGGGAACAGTGGGTTAACTGCCTGTTCAGGGGCAGAACGACAGATTTGTACCTTGTCAGCTCGGGGGTTTGAACTCGCAACCTTCCGGTTACTAGTCCAACGCTCTAACCACCGGTACCGAGTCAGTGTGGAGGCTATATACAGGGGGCACCGGTACCGAGTCAGTGTGGAGGCTATATACAGGAGGCACCGGTACCGAGTCAATGTGGAGGCTATATACAGGAGGCACCGGTACCGAGTCAGTGTGGAGGCTATATACAGGAGGCACCGGTACCGAGTCAATGTGGAGGCTATATACAGGAGGCACCGGTACCGAGTCAGTGTGGAGGCTATATACAGGAGGCACCGGTACCGAGTCAGTGTGGAGGCTATATACAGGAGGCACCGGTACCGAGTCAGTGTGGAGGCTATATACAGGGGCACCGGTACCGAGTCAGTGTGGAGGCTATATACAGGAGGCACCGGTACCGAGTCAATGTGGAGGCTATATACAGGGGCACCGGTACCGAGTCAGTGTGGAGGCTTTATACAGGAGGCACCGGTACCGAGTCAATGTGGAGGCTATATACAGGGGGCACCGGTACCGAGTCAATGTGGAGGCTTTATACAGGGGGCACCGGTACCGAGTCAATGTGGAGGCTATATACAGGGGCACCGGTACCGAGTCAATGTGGAGGCTATATACAGGAGGCACCGGTACCGAGTCAATGTGGAGGCTTTATACAGGAGGTACCGGTACCGAGTCAATGTGGAGGCTTTATACAGGAGGCACCGGTACCGAGTCAATGTGGAGGCTATATACAGGAGGCACCGGTACCGAGTCAATGTGGAGGCTATATACAGGAGGCACCGGTACCGAGTCAGTGTGGAGGCTATATACAGGGGCACCGGTACCGAGTCAGTGTGGAGGCTATATACAGGGGGCACCGGTACCGAGTCAATGTGGAGGCTATATACAGGGGCATACAGTCAGTGTGGAGGCTATATACAGGGGGCACCGGTACCGAGTCAGTGTGGAGGCTATATACAGGGGGCACCGGTACCGAGTCAATGTGGAGGCTATATACAGGAGGCACCGGTACCGAGTCAATGTGGAGGCTATATACAGGAGGCACCGGTACCGAGTCAATGTGGAGGCTATATACAGGGGGCACCGGTACCGAGTCAGTGTGGAGGCTATATACAGGGGGCACCGGTACCGAGTCAGTGTGGAGGCTATATACAGGAGGCACCGGTACCGAGTCAATGTGGAGGCTATATACAGGGGGCACCGGTACCGAGTCAGTGTGGAGGCTATATACAGGGGGCACCGGTACCGAGTCAGTGTGGAGGCTATATACAGGGGGCACCGGTACCGAGTCAGTGTGGAGGCTATATACGGGGGCACCGGTACCGAGTCAATGTGGAGGCTATATACAGGGGCACCGGTACCGAGTCAATGTGGAGGCTATATACGGGGGCACCGGTACCGAGTCAATGTGGAGGCTATATACAGGGGCACCGGTACCGAGTCAATGTGGAGGCTATATACAGGGGGCACCGGTACCGAGTCAATGTGGAGGCTATATACAGGAGGCACCGGTACCGAGTCAGTGT
Source organism: Oncorhynchus keta (assembly GCF_023373465.1). Classification (NCBI taxonomy): domain Eukaryota; kingdom Metazoa; phylum Chordata; class Actinopteri; order Salmoniformes; family Salmonidae; genus Oncorhynchus; species Oncorhynchus keta. The sequence continues at coordinate 78,952,253 of NC_068430.1, forward strand.
GGAGGCTATATACAGGGGCACCGGTACCGAGTCAGTGTGGAGGCTATATACAGGGGCACCGGTACCGAGTCAATGTGGAGGCTATATACAGGGGCACCGGTACCGAGTCAGTGTGGAGGCTATATACAGGGGGCACCGGTACCGAGTCAGTGTGGAGGCTATATACAGGGGGCACCGGTACCGAGTCAGTGTGGAGGCTATATACAGGGGCACCGGTACCGAGTCAGTGTGGAGGCTTTATACAGGAGGCACCGGTACCGAGTCAGTGTGGAGGCTATATACAGGGGCACCGGTACCGAGTCAATGTGGAGGCTATACACAGGGGTACCGGTACCGAGTCAATGTGGAGGCTATATACATGGGGCACTGGTACCGAGTCAGTGTGCAGGGATACAGGCTAGTTGAGGTAATCTGTACATGTAGGTGGGGGTGAAGTAACTATGCATACATAATTAACAGCGAGTAGCAGCAGTGTACGAAAGGGAGGAGGGGTCAATGTCAATTGTCCGGCTGCGATTTTATGAATTGTTCAGCAGCCTAATGGCTCTACCCCTGAACTAGCCAGTTGGTCTGACCCAGTACCTAACTCTGGTACTAAGTTGTCTACCCCTGAACTAGCCAGTTGGTCTGACCCAGTACCTAACTCTGGTCCTAAGTTGTCTACCCCTGAACTAGCCAGTTGGTCTGACCCAGTACCTAACTCTGGTACTAAGTTGTCTACCCCTGAACTAGCCAGTTGGTCTGACCCAGTACCTAACTCTGGTACTAAGTTGTCTACCCCTGAACTAGCCAGTTGGTCTGACCCAGTACCTAACTCTGGTACTAAGTTGTCTACCCCTGACCTAAGCCAGTTGGTCTGACCCAGTACCTAACTCTGGTACTAGGTTGACCCCTGACCTAAGCCAGTTGGTCTGACCCAGTACCTAACTCTGGCACTAAGTTGTCTACCCCTGACCTAAGCCAGTTGGTCTGACCCAGTACCTAACTCTGGTACTAAGTAGTCTACCCCTGAACTAGCCAGTTGGTCTGACCCAGTACCTAACTCTGACCACATGATAGCAGTAGAGAACTATGAATTCAACAGAGACCATCAGAGAGAGTGAGTGAGTGAGTGTGTGAGTGAGTGTGTGTGTGTGTGTGTGTGTGTGTGTGTGTGTGTGTTTGTGTAGAAGCTGTTGAGGAGCCTTTTGGTCCTAGACTTGGTGCTCCGGTACCGCTTGCTGTGTGGTAGCAGAGAAAACAGTCTATAACTTGGATGACTGGAGTCTCTGACAATTGTATGGGCTTTCCTCTGACACCGCCTATTGTATAGGTCCTGGATGGCAGGAAGCTTGGCCCCAGTGATGTACTGGGCCGTACACACTACCCTCTGTAGTGCCTTACAGTCAGATGCCGAGCAGTTGCCATACCAACCGGTCAGGATGCTCTCGATGGTGCAGCTGTAGAACATTTTGAGGATCTGGGGACCCATGGCAAGTCTTTTCAGTCTCCGGAGGGGGAAAAGGTGTTGTCCTGCCCTCTTCACAACTGTCTTGGTGTGTTTGGACTATGGTAGTTGGTGATGTGGACGCCAATGAACTTGAAGCTCTCGACCCGCTCCACTACAGCCCCGTTGATGTTAATGGGGGCCTGTTCAGCCCACCTTTTCCTGTAGTCCACAATCAGCTCCTTTGTCTTGCTCACATTGAGGGGAGAGGTGGTTGTCCTGGCACCATAAGGTCTCTGACCTCCTCCTTATAGGCAGTTTCATTGTTGTCTGTGATCAGGCCCACCACTGTTATGTCGTCAGCAAACTTAATGATGGTGTTGGAGTCGTGTTTGGCCACGCAGTCGTGGGTGAACAGGGAATACAGGAGAGGAATAACTTTGGTTTAAAGTTGTCTACCCCTGAACTAGCCAGTTGGTCTGACCCAGTACCTAACTCTGGTCCTAAGTTGTCTACCCCTGAACTAGCCAGTTGGTCTGACCCAGTACCTAACTCTGGTACTAAGTTGTCTACCCCTGAACTAGCCAGTTGGTCTGACCCAGTACCTAACTCTGGTACTAAGTTGTCTACCCCTGAACTAGCCAGTTGGTCTGACCCAGTACCTAACTCTGGTCCTAAGTAGTCTACCCCTGAACTAGCCAGTTGGTCTGACCCAGTACCTAACTCTGGTACTAAGTAGTCTACCCCTGAACTAGCCAGTTGGTCTGACCCAGTACCTAACTCTGACCACATGATAGCAGTAGAGAACTATGAATTCAACAGAGACCGTGAGTGAGTGAGTGAGTGAGTGAGTGAGTGAGTGAGTGAGTGAGTGAGTGAGTGAGTGAGTGTGCGTGCGTGCGCTTCCATCTCACAAAAACAAGCTGAGAAAATACTATGCAAATCATCAGACATCCACTGATGACCACTGACACCCTCATGTAGATCTCATCTAAGACAATATGATGTGTTAGGATGCATGTCGTGTGTGTGTGTCAAAAGACGACAATGCCCAGATGTTTTTCATCTGTGTGTACTGTTTCTGTCAGTGAGGAAATTAACTTCCTCTCCCTCTCTCTCCTGCCTCCTCTTTTCTCCCTCTCTCTCCTGCCTCCTCTTTTCTCCCTCTCTCTCCTGCCTCCTCTTTTCTCCCTCTCTCTCCTGCCTCCTCTTTTCTCCCTCTCTCTCCTGCCTCCTCTTTTCTCCCTCTCTCTCCTGCCTCCTCCTTTCTCCCTCTCTCTCCTGCCTCCTCTTTTCTCCCTCTCTCTCCTGCCTCCTCTTTTCTCCCTCTCTCTCCTGCCTCCTCTCCTCTCCCTCTCTCTCCTGCCTCCTCTTTTCTCCCTCTCTCTCCTGCCTCCTCTTTTCTCCCTCTCTCTCCTGCCTCCTCTTTTCTCCCTCTCTCTCCTGCCTCCTCTTTTCTCCCTCTACCTCCTGCCTCATCTTTTCTCCCTCTACCTCCTGCCTCCTCTTTTCTCCCTCTCTCTCCTGCCTCCTCTTTTCTCCCTCTCTCTCCTGCCTCCTCTTTTCTCCCTCTCTCTCCTGCCTCCTCTTTTCTCCCTCTCTCTCCTGCCTCCTCTTTTCTCCCTCTCTCTCCTGCCTCCTCTTTTCTCCCTCTCTCTCCTCCTCCTCTTTTCTCCCTCTCTCTCCTGCCTCCTCTTTTCTCCCTCTCTCTCCTGCCTCCTCTTTTCTCCCTCTCTCTCCTGCCTCCTCTTTTCTCCCTCTCTCTCCTGCCTCCTCTTTTCTCCCTCTCTCTCCTGCCTCCTCTTTTCTCCCTCTCTCTCCTGCCTCCTCTTTTCTCCCTCTCTCTCCTGCCTCCTCTTTTCTCCCTCTCTCTCCTGCCTCCTCTTTTCTCCCTCTACCTCCTACCTCCTCTTTTCTCCCTCTCTCTCCTACCTCCTCTTTTCTCCCTCTCTCTCCTGCCTCCTCTTTTCTCCCTCTACCTCCTGCCTCCTCTTTTCTCCCTCTCTCTCCTGCCTCCTCTTTTCTCCCTCTACCTCCTGCCTCCTCTTTTCTCCCTCTCTCTCCTCCTCCTCTTTTCTCCCTCTCTCTCCTGCCTCCTCTTTTCTCCCTCTCTCTCCTGCCTCCTCTTTTCTCCCTCTCTCTCCTGCCTCCTCTTTTCTCCCTCTCCTCTCCTGCCTCCTCTTTTCTCCCTCTCTCTCCTGCCTCCTCTTTTCTCCCTCTCTCTCCTGCCTCCTCTTTTCTCCCTCTCCCTCCTGCCTCCTCTTTTCTCCCCTCTCTCCTGCCTCCTCTTTTCTCCCTCCCTCTCCTCCTCCTCTTTTCTCCCTCTCTCTCCTGCCTCCTCTTTTCTCCCTCTCTCTCCTGCCTCCTCTTTTCTCCCTCTCTCTCCTGCCTCCTCTTTTCTCCCTCTCTCTCCTTCCTCCTCTTTTCTCCCTCTCTCTCCTGCCTCCTCTTTTCTCCCTCTCTCTCCTGCCTCCTCTTTTCTCCCTCTCTCTCCTGCCTCCTCTTTTCTCCCCCTCTCTCCTCCCTCCCCTTTCTCCCCCTCTCTCCTGCCTCCTCTTTTCTCCCCTCTCTCCTGCCTCCTCTTTTCTCCCCCTCTCTCCTGCCTCCTCTTTTCTCCCTCTCTCTCCTGCCTCCTCTTTTCTCCCTCTCTCTCCTGACTCCTCTTTTCTCCCTCTCTCTCTCCTGCCTCCTCTTTTCTCCCTCTCTCTCCTGCCTCCTCTTTTCTCCCCTCTCTCCTGCCTCCTCTTTTCTCCCTCTCTCTCCTGCCTCCCTTTTTCTCCCCCTCTCTCCTGCCTCCTCTCCCTCCTCCTCCTCTTTTCTCCCTCTCTCTCCTGCCTCCTCTTTTCTCCCCCTCTCTCCTGCCTCCTCTTTTCTCCCCCTCTCTTCTACCTCCCCTTTCTCCCCCTCTCTCCTGCCTCCTCTTTTCTCCCCCTCTCTCCTGCCTCCTCTTTTCTCCCCCTCTCTCCTGCCTCCTCTTTTCTCCCCCTCTCTCCTGTCTCCTCTTTTCTCCCCCTCTCTTCTACCTCCCCTTTCTCCCCCTCTCTCCTGCCTCCTCTTTTCTCCCTCTCTCTCCTGCCTCCTCTTTTCTCCCTCTCTCTCCTGCCTCCTCTTTTCTCCCTCTCCCTCCTGCCTCCTCTTTTCTCCCTCTCTCTCCTGCCTCCTCTTTTATCCCTCCCTCTCCTCCTCCTCTTTTCTCCCTCTCTCTCCTGCCCCTCTTTTCTCCCTCTCTCTCCTGCCTCCTCTTTTCTCCCTCTCTCTCCTGCCTCCTCTTTTCTCCCTCTCTCTCCTGCCTCCTCTTTTCTCCCTCTCTCTCCTGCCTCCTCTTTTCTCCCTCTCTCTCCTGCCTCCTCTTTTCTCCCTCTCTCTCCTGCCTCCTCTTTTCTCCCCTCTCTTCTACCTCCCCTTTCTCCCCCTCTCTCCTGCCTCCTCTTTTCTCCCCTCTCTCCTGCCTCCTCTTTTCTCCCCCTCTCTCCTGCCTCCTCTTTTCTCCCTCTCTCTCCTGCCTCCTCTTTTCTCCCTCTCTCTCCTGACTCCTCTTTTCTCCCTCTCTCTCCTGACTCCTCTTTTCTCCCTCTCTCTCCTGCCTCCTCTTTTCTCCCCTCTCTCCTGCCTCCTCTTTTCTCCCGCTCTCTCCTGCCTCCTCTTTTCTCCCCCTCTCTCCTGCCTCCTCTCCCTCCTCCTCCTCTTTTCTCCCTCTCTCTCCTGCCTCCTCTTTTACCCCCTCTCCTGCCTCCTCTTTTCTCCCCTCTCTTCTACCTCCCCTTTCTCCCCCTCTCTCCTGCCTCCTCTTTTCTCCCTCTCTCTCCTGCCTCCTCTTTTCTCCCTCTCTCTCCTGACTCCTCTTTTCTCCCTCTCTCTCCTGCCTCTGAGGAGATGACTCTTTTCTCCCTCTCTCTCCTGCCTCCTCTTTTCTCTCTCCTGCCTCCTCTTTTCTCCCTCAGAATCTCCTGCCTCCTCTTTTCTCCCCCTCTCTCCTGCCTCCTCTCCCTCCTCCTCCTCTTTTCTCCCTCTCTCTCCTGCCTCCTCTTTTCTCTCTCCTGCCTCCTCTTTTCTCCCCCTCTCTTCTACCAGAATTTCTCCCCCTCTCTCCTGCCTCCTCTTTTCTCCCTCTCTCTCCTGCCTCCTCTTTTCTCCCTCTCTCTCCTGCCTCCTCCTTTCTCCCTCTCTCTCCTCCTCCTCTTTTCTCCCCCTCTCTCCTGCCTCCTCTTTTCTCCCCCTCTCTCCTGCCTCCTCTTTTCTCCCCCTCTCTCCTGCCTCTCCTCTCCTCTCCCTCCTCCTCCTCTTCCTCACAGATCTTTCCCTGTCTATCATCCTTTCTTCTCTTTCTGTTGTGGCTGTTGTGTGTGTTTATGTGTAGGTACGCGCGTGTGTCTGCCTCTGTCACGGCAGATTTCCTCCTCTTCCTCAGAAGAGGTGTAGCAAGGATCGGACCAATAAGCAGCGTGGTAAGTGTCCATGGTTTTTAATGAAAAAAAATTAACATGAACACATACAATATAACAACGTGAACTGGCAACGAAACAGTCCCGTGTGGCACAAACACAGTCACAGGAAATAATCACCCACAGAATACCCAAAGAACATGGCTGCCTAAATATGGTTCCAGGTCAGAGACAACGATAAACACCTGCCTCTGATTGAGAACCAATCTAGGCAACCATAGACCAACATAAACACCTAGAATGAACACAACCCCATAAATCTACAAAAACCCCTAGACAGTACAAACACCATAGATGAGACAAAAAGCATACATCACCCATGTCACACCCTGGCCTAACCAAAATAATAAAGAAAACAAAGATAACTAAGGCCAGGGCGTGACACCTAAACCCATAGGGGAGGGTCTGACAGCCTCTCAGATGAGTGAGTTATAAATATCTGGGAGAGAGAAAGGGAAGAGAGAATGGAGGGCTGTGTGTGTGTGTGTGTGTGAGGTGATGTGTGTGTGTTGTGATGTGTGTGTGTGTGTGTGTGTGTGTGTGTGTGTTCTGATACAGTGTATCTGAGGAGATGTGTGTGTGTGTGTGATACAGAACTTGAGTTTAAAGGTTTCTCTGTAAGTTAAAGATTAGCATGACTTTGTGCATATCTGATGTAGAAATGTAATGTTGGAAAGCTAACACAAACACAGTGACAGTAGCAGAATATCTGAGGAGATATGAGTCCGTTCTGATACAGAATATCTGAGGAGATATGAGTCCGTTCTGATACAGAATATCTGAGGAGATATGAGTCCGTTCTGATACAGAATATCTGAGGAGATATGAGTCTGTTCTGATACAGAATATCTGAGGAGATATGAGTCCGTTCTGATACAGAATATCTGAGGAGATATGAGTCTGTTCTGATACAGAATATCTGAGGAGATATGAGTCTGTTCTGATACAGAATATCTGAGGAGATATGAGTCCGTTCTGATACAGAATATCTGAGGAGATATGAGTCCGTTCTGATACAGAATATCTGAGGAGATATGAGTCCGTTCTGATACAGAATATCTGAGGAGATATGAGTCTGTTCTGATACAGAATATCTGAGGAGATATGAGTCTGTTCTGATACAGAATATCTGAGGAGATATGAGTCCGTTCTGATACAGAATATCTGAGGAGATATGAGTCTGTTCTGATACAGAATATCTGAGGAGATATGAGTCCGTTCTGATACAGAATATCTGAGGAGATATGAGTCCGTTCTGATACAGAATATCTGAGGAGATATGAGTCTGTTCTGATACAGAATATCTGAGGAGATATGAGTCCGTTCTGATACAGAATATCTGAGGAGATATGAGTCTGTTCTGATACAGAATATCTGAGGAGATATGAGTCTGTTCTGATACAGAATATCTGAGGAGATATGAGTCTGTTCTGATACAGAATATCTGAGGAGATATGAGTCCGTTCTGATACAGAATATCTGAGGAGATATGAGTCTGTTCTGATACACAACCCTGGCAGGTCCTCTGCTACAGTTCAACTACTTTTCAGGGTCTGTATTCACCAAGCGTCTCAGACTAGGACTGCTGATCTAGGATCAGTTTAGGCTTTTAGATCATAAAGAATTAGATTACATTGACCAATGAGTACGGGTCCATGTCATCAGGTTCTTGATACTCGGCTGGATTCCTGTCTCAGTGGACCTGTCCTAGATGTCGTCTCCTGTCTCAGTGGGCCTGTCCTAGATGCCGTCTCCTGTCTCAGTGGGCCTGTCCTAGATGCCGTCTCCTGTCTCAGTGGGCCTGTCCTAGATGCCGTCTCCTGTCTCAGTGGGCCTGTCCTAGATGCCGTCTCCTGTCTCAGTGGGCCTGTCCTAGATGCCGTCTCCTGTCTCAGTGGGCCTGTCCTAGATGCCGTCTCCTGTCTCAGTGGGCCTGTCCTAGATGCCGTCTCCTGTCTCAGTGGGCCTGTCCTAGATGCCGTCTCCTGTCTCAGTGGGCCTGTCCTAGATGCCGTCTCCTGTCTCAGTGGGCCTGTCCTAGATGCCGTCTCCTGTCTCAGTGGGCCTGTCCTAGATGCCGTCTCCTGTCTCAGTGGGCCTGTCCTAGATGTCTCCTGTCTCAGTGGGCCCTGTCTCCTGTCTCAGTGGGCCTGTCCTAGATGCCGTCTCCTGTCTCAGTGGGCCTGTCCTAGATGCCGTCTCCTGTCTCAGTGGGCCTGTCCTAGATGCCGTCTCCTGTCTCAGTGGGCCTGTCCTAGATGCCGTCTCCTGTCTCAGTGGGCCTGTCCTAGATGCCGTCTCCTGTCTCAGTGGGCCTGTCCTAGATGCTGTCTCCTGTCTCAGTGGGCCTGTCCTAGATGCCGTCTCCTGTCTCAGTGGGCCTGTCCTAGATGCCGTCTCCTGTCTCAGTGGGCCTGTCCTAGATGCCGTCTCCTGTCTCAGTGGGCCTGTCCTAGATGCCGTCTCCTGTCTCAGTGGGCCTGTCCTAGATGCCGTCTCCTGTCTCAGTGGGCCTGTCCTAGATGCCGTCTCCTGTCTCAGTGGGCCTGTCCTAGATGCCGTCTCCTGTCTCAGTGGGCCTGTCCTAGATGCCGTCTCCTGTCTCAGTGGGCCTGTCCTAGATGCCGTCTCCTGTCTCAGTGGGCCTGTCCTAGATGCCGTCTCCTGCCGTTGTTGCCAACTTGTCATCAAAGATGAAGAACAGTCACTCTCTCCATCTCTCCCTGTTGCCAACTTGTCATCAAAGATGAAGAACAGTCACTCTCTCCATCTCTCCCTGTTGCCAACTTGTCATCAAAGATGAAGAACAGTCACTCTCTCCATCTCTCCCTGTTGCCAACTTGTCATCAAAGATGGAGAACAGTCACTCTCTCCATCTCTCCCTGTTGCCAACTTGTCATCAAAGATGAAGAACAGTCACTCTCTCCATCTCTCCCTGTTGCCAACTTGTCATCAAAGATGGAGAACAGTCACTCTCTCCATCTCTCCCTGTTGCCAACTTGTCATCAAAGATGAAGAACAGTCACTCTCTCCATCTCTCCCTGTTGCCAACTTGTCATCAAAGATGAAGAATAGTTTTGTAAGAGAGGCCTTCGTTCTCTCAGAGAAGAATGGAAGCGCTGTACTGTATCCTCTCAGGGTTCTGAGCTCCAATCAGATTGTACGCAAATCAAATATCCGTTTGGAGATGAACATCCCTTTAAAAGAGACCGAAGCGTCTTTGTGTGACGGCTTCTGAGAAAAGAAAGATATCTGTCTGTATTTTGAACTCCGTCCCTGATCCAGGGCAACACTCACTCTCTCCTCGGTGGGCAAACGGACGACATTCTCTCGCCTCCCGGCGGCGTGCGTTCATGGTTTTATAATCAAACCCGGAATGAAAGGCAGCGTGGAACCTTTTGTCCTCTCAGCAGACGGCCGCTGTATATTCAATTACTAAATGAGAGGGAGACAGATGGGGGGAGAGAAAGACAGGGGGGTGGATTAGAATAAATGATAAAATGAGAGAGAGATTCGGAAGGATTGACAGAGAGAGAGAGATTAGGAAGGATTGACAGAGAGAGAGAGAGAGAGAGATTAGGAATGATTGACAGAGAGAGAGAAAGAGAGAGAGAGAGAGAGAGAGAGAGAGAGAGAGATTAGGAAGGATTGACAGAGAGAGATTAGGAAGGATTGACAGAGAGAGAGAGATCAGGAAGGATTGACAGAGAGAGAGAGAGAGAGAGAGAGAGAGAGAGAGAGATTAGAATGATTGACAGAGAGAGAGAGAGATTAGGAATGATTGAGAGAGCGAGAGAGAGATTAGGAATGATTGAGAGAGAGAGAGAGAGAGAGAGAGATTAGAATGATTGACAGAGAGATTAGGAATGATTGACAGAGAGAGAGAGAGATTAGGAATGATTGACAGAGAGAGAGAGGGATTAGGAATGATTGACAGAAAGAGAGAGAGCGAGAGAGAGAGATTAGGAATGATTGATAGAGAGAGAGAGAGGGATTAGGAATGATTGACAGAGGGAGAGATTAGGAATGACTGACAGAGAGAGAGAGATTAGGAATGATTGACAGAGAGAGAGAGAGATTAGGAATGATTGACAGAGAGAGAGAGAGATTAGGAATGATTGACAGAGCGAGAGAGAGATTAGGAATGATTGACAGAGCGAGAGAGAGGGAGACTGAGCGATCAATTGAATGAACAGCAAAATAAAATAATCAGAATTAAAAGTCAGAGAAAGAGGGGAGAGAGAAATAAATAGGTTGACAGAGAGGGGGGGAGGCAAAGACAGAGAAAGAGGGGAGAATATATATATAATAAATAGGTTGAGAGAGAGAGGGGGAGGCAAAGAGAGAGAGAGGGGGAGGCAAAGAGAGAGAGAGGGGGAGGCAAAGACAGAGAGAGAGAGGGAGGCAAAGAGAGAGAGAGAGAGAGAGGGAGGCAAAGAGAGAGAGAGAGAGGGAGGCAAAGACAGAGAGAGAGAGGGAGGCAAAGAGAGAGAGAGAGGGGGAGGCAAAGAGAGAGAGAGAGAGGGAGGCAAAAGAGAGAGAGAGAGAGAGGGAGGCAAAGAGAGAGAGAGAGAGGGAGGCAAAGACAGAGAGAGAGAGGGAGGCAAAGAGAGAGAGAGGGAGGCAAAGACAGAGAGAGAGAGGGAGGCAAAGAGAGAGAGAGAGAGGGAGGCAAAGACAGAGAGAGAGAGGGAGGCAAAGAGAGAGAGAGAGAGGGAGGCAAAGACAGAGAGAGAGAGGGAGGCAAAGAGAGAGAGAGAGAGGGAGGCAAAGACAGAGAGAGGGAGGCAAAGACAGAGAGAGAGAGAGGGAGGCAAAGAGAGAGAGAGAGAGGGAGGCAAAGAGAGAGAGAGAGAGGGAGGCAAAGACAGAGAGAGGGAGGCAAAGACAGAGAGAGAGAGAGGGAGGCAAAGAGAGAGCAGGTGATGAAAAGGAAGGACATATCTGTCTAATAATAATGTATCTGATGAGTGATGGTTTGAAGGACACACACACACACACACACACACACACACACACACACACACACACACACACACACACACACACACACACACACACACACACACACACACACACACACACACACACACACACACACACACACACACACCTGTTAGATTGTGTATCATAGTTACAGTCAGATACCATTAAAGACCTATATAGCCAGTTCCATATGAAATCACTCTAAACCTCCTTCAACTGAATCTTTCTGGGATTTTCTCTCTCTCACCCCATATCTCTCTCTCTCTCACCCCCACCCCATATCTCTCTCTCTCTCACCCCCCACCCCATATCTCTCACTCTCTGTGAAATGTATCCTACTCTGAGTGAATTTCAATGCTCTCACTGTAAAATGAGGAAACGGAGAAGGGGAAATGGGAGGAGAGGAGGAAGAGGTGTTTCACATTGACTGCAGTATCCAGTAGGATCCCAGACTGCAGGATCCAGTAGGATCACAGACTGCAGTATCCAGGGGGATCCCAGACTGCAGTATCCAGTAGGATCCCAGACTGTAGTATCCAGTGGGATCCCAGACTGCAGTATCCAGTAGGATCCCAGACTGCAGTATCCAGGGGGATCCCAGACTGCAGTATCCAGTAGGATCCCAGACTGCAGTATCCAGTAGGATCCCAGACTGCAGTATCCAGGGGATCCCAGACTGCAGTATCCAGTAGGATCCCAGACTGCAGTATCCAGTAGGATCCCAGACTGCAGTATCCAGGGGGATCCCAGACTGCAGTATCCAGTGGGATCCCAGACTGCAGTATCCAGTAGGATCCCAGACTGCAGTATCCAGTAGGATCCCAGACTGCAGTATCCATGGGGATCCCAGACTGCAGTATCCAGTAGGATCCCAGACTGCAGTATCCAGTAGGATCCCAGACTGCAGTATCCAGTAGGATCCCAGACTGCAGTATCCAGTGGGATCCCAGACTGCAGTATCCAGTAGGATCCCAGACTGCAGTATCCAGTAGGATCCCAGACTGCAGTATCCAGTGGGATCCCAGACTGCAGTATCCAGTAGGATCCCAGACTGCAGTATCCAGTAGGATCCCAGACTGCAGTATCCAGTAGGATCCCAGACTGCAGTATCCAGTAGGACCCCAGACTGCAGTATCCAGTAGGATCCCAGACTGCAGTATCCTGTAGGATCCCAGACTGCAGGATCCAGTAGGATCCAGACTGCAGTATCCAGGGGGATCCCAGACTGCAGTATCCAGGGGATCCCAGACTGCAGTATCCATGGGGATCCCAGACTGCAGTATCCAGTAGGATCCCAGACTGCAGTATCCAGTAGGATCCCAGACTGCAGTATCCAGTAGGATCCCAGACTGCAGTATCCAGTGGGATCCCAGACTGCAGTATCCAGTAGGATCCCAGACTGCAGTATCCAGTAGGATCCCAGACTGCAGTATCCAGGGGGATCCCAGACTGCAGTATCCAGTAGGATCCCAGACTGCAGTATCCAGTAGGATCCCAGACTGCAGTATCCAGTGGGATCCCAGACTGCAGTATCCATGGGGATCCCAGACTGCAGTATCCAGTAGGATCCCAGACTGCAGTATCCAGTAGGATCCCAGACTGCAGTATCCAGTAGGACCCCAGACTGCAGTATCCAGTAGGATCCCAGACTGCAGTATCCTGTAGGATCCCAGACTGCAGGATCCAGTAGGATCACAGACTGCAGTATCCAGGGGATCCCAGACTGCAGTATCCAGGGGATCCCAGACTGCAGTATCCATGGGGATCCCAGACTGCAGTATCCAGTAGGATCCCAGACTGCAGTATCCAGTAGGATCCCAGACTGCAGTATCCAGTAGGATCCCAGACTGCAGTATCCAGTGGGATCCCAGACTGCAGTATCCAGTAGGATCCCAGACTGCAGTATCCAGTAGGATCCCAGACTGCAGTATCCAGGGGGATCCCAGACTGCAGTATCCAGTAGGATCCCAGACTGCAGTATCCAGTAGGATCCCAGACTGCAGTATCCAGTAGGATCCCAGACTGCAGTATCCAGTGGGATCCCAGACTGCAGTATCCATGGGGATCCCAGACTGCAGTATCCAGTAGGATCCCAGACTGCAGTATCCAGTAGGATCCCAGACTGCAGTATCCAGTAGGATCCCAGACTGCAGTATCCAGTGGGATCCCAGACTGCAGTATCCAGTAGGATCCCAGACTGCAGTATCCAGTAGGATCCCAGACTGCAGTATCCATGGGGATCCCAGACTGCAGTATCCAGTAGGATCCCAGACTGCAGTATCCAGTAGGATCCCAGACTGCAGTATCCAGTAGGATCCCAGACTGCAGTATCCAGTAGGATCCCAGACTGCAGTATCCAGTAGGATCCCAGACTGCAGTATCCAGTAGGACCCCAGACTGCAGTATCCAGTAGGATCCCAGACTGCAGTATCCAGTGGGATCCAGTACTGCAGTATCCAGTAGGATCCCAGACTGCAGTATCCAGGGGATCCAGTACTGCAGTATCCAGTGGGATCCCAGACTGCAGTATCCAGTAGGATCCCAGACTGCAGTATCCAGTAGGATCCCAGACTGCAGTATCCAGTAGGATCCCAGACTGCAGTATCCAGTAGGATCCCAGACTGCAGTATCCAGTAGGACCCCAGACTGCAGTATCCAGTAGGATCCCAGACTGCAGTATCCAGTGGGATCCAGTACTGCAGTATCCAGTGGGATCCCAGACTGCAGTATCCAGTAGGATCCCAGACTGCAGTATCCAGGGGGATCCAGTACTGCAGTATCCAGTAGGACCCCAGACTACAGTATCCAGTAGGACCCCAGACTGCAGTATCCAGTAGGATCCCAGACTGCAGTATCCAGTAGGACCCCAGACTGCAGTATCCAGGGGGATCCAGTACTGCAGTATCCAGTGGGATCTCAGACTGCAGTATCCAGTAGGATCCCAGACTGCAGTATCCAGGGGATTCCAGTACTGCAGTATCCAGTGGGATCCCAGACTGCAGTATCCAGGGGGATCCAGTATTACTGCATTGTCGGAACTAGAAGCACAAGCATTTCGCTACACTCGCATTAACATCTGCTAACCATGTGTATGTGACAAATACAATTGATTTGATTTGATTTTAACAGCAGACAGAGAAGTGACATGGTGAAGGACAACAGCAGGGAGAGAAGTGACATGGTGAAGGACAACAGCAGACAGAGAAGTGACATGGTGAAGGACAACAGCAGACAGAGAAGTGACATGGTGAAGGACAACAGCAGGGAGAGAAGTGACATGGTGAAGGACAACAGCAGGGAGAGAAGTGACATGGTGAAGGACAACAGCAGACAGAGAAGTGACATGGTGAAGGACAACAGCAGACAGAGAAGTGACATGGTGAAGGACAACAGCAGACAGAGAAGTGACATGGTGAAGGACAACAGCAGGGAGAGAAGTGACATGGTGAAGGACAACAGCAGACAGAGAAGTGACATGGTGAAGGACAACAGCAGACAGAGAAGTGACATGGTGAAGGACAACAGCAGGGAGAGAAGTGACATGGTGAAGGACAACAGCAGACAGAGAAGTGACATGGTGAAGGACAACAGCAGACAGAGAAGTGACATGGTGAAGGCCAACAGCAGACAGAGAAGTGACATGGTGAAGGACAACAGCAGACAGAGAAGTGACATGGTGAAGGACAACAGCAGACAGAGAAGTGACATGGTGAAGGACAACAGCAGGGAGAGAAGTGACATGGTGAAGGCCAACAGCAGACAGAGAAGTGACATGGTGAAGGACAACAGCAGACAGAGAAGTGACATGGTGAAGGACAACAGCAGGGAGAGAAGTGACATGGTGAAGGACAACAGCAGACAGAGAAGTGACATTATGAAGGACAACAGCAGGGAGAGAAGTGACATGGTGAAGGACAACAGCAGGGAGAGAAGTGACATGGTGAAGGACAACAGCAGACAGAGAAGTGACATGGTGAAGGACAACAGCAGGGAGAGAAGTGACATGGTGAAGGACAACAGCAGGGAGAGAAGTGACATGGTGAAGGACAACAGCAGACAGAGAAGTGACATGGTGAAGGACAACAGCAGACAGAGAAGTGACATGGTGAAGGACAACAGCAGGGAGAGAAGTGACATGGTGAAGGACAACAGCAGACAGAGAAGTGACATGGTGAAGGACAACAGCAGACAGAGAAGTGACATGGTGAAGGACAACAGCAGGGAGAGAAGTGACATGGTGAAGGACAACAGCAGGGAGAGAAGTGACATGGTGAAGGACAACAGCAGGGAGAGAAGTGACATGGTGAAGGACAACAGCAGACAGAGAAGTGACATGGTGAAGGACAACAGCAGGGAGAGAAGTGACATGGTGAAGGACAACAGCAGACAGAGAAGTGACATGGTGAAGGACAACAGCAGGGAGAGAAGTGACATGGTGAAGGACAACAGCAGACAGAGAAGTGACATGGTGAAGGACAACAGCAGGGAGAGAAGTGACATGGTGAAGGACAACAGCAGGGAGAGAAGTGACATGGTGAAGGACAACAGCAGACAGAGTAGTGACATGGTGAAGGACATTTACATTACATTTAAGTCATTTAGCAGACGCTCTTATCCAGAGCGACTTACAAATTGGTGCATTCACCTTATGACATCCAGTAGAACAGTCACTTTACAATAGTGCATCTAAATCTTAAAGGGGGGAGGGGGTGAGAAGGATTACTTATCCTATCCTAGGTATTCCTTAAAGAGGTGGGGTTTCAGGTGTCTCCGGAAGGTGGTGATTGACTCCGCTGTCCTGGCGTCGTGAGGGAGTTTGTTCCACCATTGGGGGCCAGAGCAGCGAACAGTTTTGACTGGGCTGAGCGGGAACTGTACTTCCTCGGTGGTAGGGAGGCGAGCAGGCCAGAGGTGGATGAACGCAGTGCCCTTGTTTGGGTGTAGGGCCTGATCAGAGCCTGGAGGTACTGAGGTGCCGTTCCCCTCACAGCTCCGTAGGCAAGCACCATGGTCTTGTAGCGGATGCGAGCTTCAACTGGAAGCCAGTGGAGAGAGCGGAGGAGCGGGGTGACGTGAGAGAACTTGGGAAGGTTGAACACCAGACGGGCTGCGGCGTTCTGGATGAGTTGTAGGGGTTTAATGGCACAGGCAGGGAGCCCAGCCAACAGCGAGTTGCAGTAATCCAGACGGGAGATGACAAGTGCCTGGATTAGGACCTGCGCCGCTTCCTGTGTGAGGCAGGGTCGTACTCTGCGGATGTTGTAGAGCATGAACCTACAGGAACGGGCCACCGCCTTGATGTTAGTTGAGAATGACAGGGTGTTGTCCAGGATCACGCCAAGGTTCTTAGCGCTCTGGGAGGAGGACACAATGGAGTTGTCAACCGTGATGGCGAGATCATGGAACGGGCAGTCCTTCCCCGGGAGGAAGAGCAGCTCCGTCTTGCCGAGGTTCAGCTTGAGGTGGTGATCCGTCATCCACACTGATATGTCTGCCAGACATGCAGAGATGCGATTCGCCACCTGGTCATCAGAAGGGGGAAAGGAGAAGATTAATTGTGTGTCGTCTGCATAGCAATGATAGGAGAGACCATGTGAGGTTATGACAGAGCCAAGTGACTTGGTGTATAGCGAGAATAGGAGAGGGCCTAGAACAGAGCCCTGGGGGACACCAGTGGTGAGAGCGCGTGGTGAGGAGACAGATTCTCGCCACGCCACCTGGTAGGAGCGACCTGTCAGGTAGGACGCAATCAAGCGTGGGCCGCGCCGGAGATGCCCAACTCGGAGAGGGTGGAGAGGAGGATCTGATGGTTCACAGTATCGAAGGCAGCCGATAGGTCTAGAAGGATGAGAGCAGAGGAGAGAGAGTTAGCTTTAGCGGTGCGGAGCGCCTCCGTGATACAGAGAAGAGCAGTCTCAGTTGAATGACTAGTCTTGAAACCTGACTGATTAGGATCAAGAAGGTCATTCAGAGAGAGATAGCGGGAGAGCTGGCCAAGGACGGCACGTTCAAGAGTTTTGGAGAGAAAAGAAAGAAGGATACTGGTCTGTAGTTGTTGACATCGGAGGGATCGAGTGTAGGTTTTTTCAGAAGGGTGCAACTCTCGCTCTCTTGAAGACGGAAGGGACGTAGCCAGCGGTCAGGGATGAGTTGATGAGCGAGGTGAGGTAAGGGAGAAGGTCTCCGGAAATGGTCTGGAGAAGAGAGGAGGGGATAGGGTCAAGCGGGCAGGTTGTTGGGCGGCCGGCCGTCACAAGACGCGAGATTTCATCTGGAGAGAGAGGGAGAAAGAGGTCAGAGCACAGGGTAGGGCAGTGTGAGCAGAACCAGCGGTGCCGTTTGACTTAGCAAACGAGGATCGGATGTCGTCGACCTTCTTTTCAAAATGGTTGACGAAGTCATCTGCAGAGAGGGAGGAGGGGGAGGGGAGGAGGATTCAGGAGGGAGGAGAAGGTGACAAAGAGCTTCCTAGGGTTAGAGGCAGATGCTTGGAATTTAGAGTGGTAGAAGATGGCTTTAGCAGCAGAGACAGAGGAGGAAAATGTAGAGAGGAGGGAGTGAAAGGATGCCAGGTCCGCAGGGGAGGCGAGTTTTCCTCCATTTCCGCTCGGCTGCCCGGAGCCCTGTTCTGTGAGCTCGCAATGAGTCGTCGAGCCACGGGGCGGGAGGGGAGGACCGAGCCGGCCTGGAGGATAGGGGACATAGAGAGTCAAAGGATGCAGAAAGGGAGGAGAGGAGGGTTGAGGAGGCAGAATCAGGAGATAGGTTGGAGAAGGTTTGAGCAGAGGGAAGAGATGATAGGATGGAAGAGGAGAGAGTAGCGGGGGAGAGAGAGCGAAGGTTGGGACGGCGCGATACCATCCGAGTAGGGGCAGTGTGGGAGGTGTTAGATGAGAGCGAGAGGGAAAAGGATACAAGGTAGTGGTCGGAGACTTGGAGGGGAGTTGCAATGAGGTTAGTGGAAGAACAGCATCTAGTAAAGATGAGGTCGAGCGTATTGCCTGCCTTGTGAGTAGGGGGAAGGTGAGAGGGTGAGGTCAAAAGAGGAGAGGAGTGGAAAGAAGGAGGCAGAGAGGAATGAGTCAAAGCTAGACGTGGGGAGGTTAAAGTCGCCCAGCACTGTGAGAGGTGAGCCGTCCTCAGGAAAGGAGCTTATCAAGGTATCAAGCTCATTGATGAACTCTCCGAGGGAACCTGGAGGGCGATAAATGATAAGGATGTTAAGCTTGAAAGGGCTGGTAACTGTGACAGCATGGAATTCAAAGGAGGTGATAGACAGATGGGTAAGGGGAGAAAGAGAGAATGACCACTTGGGAGAGATGAGGATCCCGGTGCCACCACCCCGCTGACCCGAAGCTCTCGGTGTGTGCGAGAACACGTGGGCGGACGAAGAGAGAGCAGTAGGAGTAGCAGTGTTGTCTGTGGTGATCCATGTTTCCGTCAGTGCCAAGAAGTCGAGGGACTGGAGGGAGGCATAGGCTGAGATGAACTCTGCCTTGTTGGCCGCAGATCGGCAGTTCCAGAGGCTACCGGAGACCTGGAACTCCACGTGGGTCGTGCGCGCTGGGACCACCAGATTAGGGTGGCCGTGGCCACGCGGTGTGGAGCGTTTGTATGGTCTGTGCAGAGAGGAGAGAACAGGGATAGACAGACACATAGTTGACAGGCTACAGAAGAGGCTACGCTAATGCAAAGGAGATTGGAATGACAAGTGGACTACACGTCTCGAATGTTCAGAAAGTTAAGCTTACGTAGCAAGAATCTTATTGACTAAAATGATTAAAATGATACAGTACTGCTGAAGTAGGCTAGCTGGCAGTGGCTGCGTTGTTGACACTACACTAATCAAGTCGTTCCGTTGAGTGTAATAGTTTCTGCAGTGCTGCTATTCGGGGGCTAGCTGGCTAGCTAGCAGTGTTGTTTACGTTACGTTGCGTTAAAGAACGACAATAGCTGGCTAGCTAACCTAGAAAATCGCTCTAGACTACACAATTATCTTTGATACAAAGACGGCTATGTAGCTAGCTATGTAGCTAGCTACGATCAAACAAATCAAACCGTTGTACTGTAATGAAATGAAATGAAAATGTGATACTACCTGTGAATGCGACCGGGTTGTTGAGTTCTATTCAGTAGACGTTGGCTAGCTGTTAGCTGTTAGCTGTTGGCTAGCTAGCAGAGTCTCCTACGTTAAGGACGACAAATAGCTGGCTAGCTAACCTCGGTAAATTAAGATAATCACTCTAAGACTACACACTCTAAACTACACAATTATCTTGGATACGAAGACAGCAAAGACAGCTATGTAGCTAGCTAACACTACACTAATCAAGTCGTTCAGTTGAGTGTAATAGTTACTACAGTGCTGCTAATCGGTGGGCGTTTGCTAGCTGGCTAGCTGCTAGGCAAATAGCAGTGAAGACTACGTTAGGACGACGAAATACGATAATTATGCAATTATCTTTGATACAAAGACGGCTATGTAGCTAGCTAAGAAGAAATTGCTAAGATTAGACAAATCAAACCGTTGTACTATAATGAAATGTAATGAAATGTAATGAAAAAGTTATACTACCTGCGGAGCGAAGTGCCGATGCGACCGCTCGCTCCAACCCGGAAGTACAACAGCAGACAGAGAAGTGACATGGTGAAGGACAACAGCAGACAGAGAAGTGACATGGTGAAGGACAACAGCAGACAGAGAAGTGACATGGTGAAGGACAACAGCAGACAGAGAAGTGACATGGTGAAGGACAACAGCAGACAGAGAAGTGACATGGTGAAGGACAACAGCAGACAGAGAAGTGACATGGTGAAGGACAACAGCAGAGAGAGAAGTGACATGGTGAAGGACAACAGCAGACAGAGAAGTGACATTGTGAAGGACAACAGCAGACAGAGTAGTGACATGGTGAAGGACAACAGCAGACAGAGAAGTGACATTGTGAAGGACAACAGCAGGAGAGAAGTGACATGAAGGACAACAGCAGACAGAGAAGTGACATGGTGAAGGACAACAGCAGACAGAGAAGTGACATGGTGAAGGACAACAGCAGACAGAGAAGTGACATGGTGAAGGACAACAGCAGACAGAGAAGTGACATGGTGAAGGACAACAACAGACAGAGAAGTGACATGGTGAAGGACAGCAGACAGAGAAGTGACATGGTGAAGGACAACAACAGACAGAGAAGTGACATGGTGAAGGACAACAGCAGACAGAGAAGTGACATGGTGAAGGACAACAGCAGACAGAGAAGTGACATTGTGAAGGACAACAGCAGGGAGAGAAGTGACATGAAGGACAACAGCAGACAGAGAAGTGACATGGTGAAGGACAACAGCAGACAGAGAAGTGACATGGTGAAGGACAACAGCAGACAGAGAAGTGACATGGTGAAGGACAACAGCAGACAGAGAAGTGACATGGTGAAGGACAACAGCAGACAGAGAAGTGACATGGTGAAGGACAACAGCAGACAGAGAAGTGACATGGTGAAGGACAACAACAGACAGAGAAGTGACATGGTGAAGGACAACAGCAGACAGAGAAGTGACATGGTGAAGGACAACAACAGACAGAGAAGTGACATGGTGAAGGACAACAGCAGACAGAGAAGTGACATGGTGAAGGACAACAGCAGGGAGAGAAGTGACATGGTGAAGGACAACAGACAGACAGAGAAGTGACATGGTGAAGGACAACAGCAGACAGAGAAGTGACATGGTGAAGGACAACAGCAGACAGAGAAGTGACATAGTGAAGGACAACAGCAGAATGGAGTCTCGCGGTGACCTCCTGCTGACTGTCCAGCGCTTGATATTGATTGGCTAAACCCCCTTGACGACCTAATGGGTGTCGCTGGGGAGTGAAGCGCGCTGGGCTCTATTGTTGACTTTAATGGTCCAACATCAAATCGATCTCTCTGTGTGTCTCTGTGTGTCACACACTCACACACACACACACACACACACACACACACACACACACACACACACACACACACACACACACACACACACACACACACACACACACATACACACACACACACACACTCACACATACACACACTCACACATACACACACACACACTAGCAGTGGGCCATCGCTACGGGGTGAGGAAGCCAGGCATGACCACCAGGACCGTAGCTACGGGGTGAGGAAGCCAGGCATGACCACCAGGACCGTAGCTACGGGGTGAGGAAGCCAGGCATGACTACCAGGACCGTAGCTACGGGGTGAGGAAGCCAGGCATGACTACCAGGACCGTAGCTACGGGGTGAGGAAGCCAGGCATGACCACCAGGGCCGTCGCTACGGGGTGAGGAAGCCAGGCATGACCACCAGGGCCATCGCTACGGGGTGAGGAAGCCAGGCATGACCACCAGGACCGTAGCTACGGGGTGAGGAAGCCAGGCATGACCACCAGGACCGTAGCTACGGGGTGAGGAAGCCAGGCATGACTACCAGGACCGTAGCTACGGGGTGAGGAAGCCAGGCATGACCACCAGGGCCGTCGCTACGGGGTGAGGAAGCCAGGCATGACCACCAGGGCCGTCGCTACGGGGTGAGGAAGCCAGGCATGACCACCAGGACCGTAGCTACGGGGTGAGGAAGCCAGGCATGACCACCAGGGCCGTCGCTACGGGGTGAGGAAGCCAGGCATGACCACCAGGGCCGTAGCTACGGGGTGAGGAAGCCAGGCATGACCACCAGGGCCGTCACTACGGGGTGAGGAAGCCAGGCATGACCACCAGGGCCGTAGCTACGGGGTGAGGAAGCCAGGCATGACCACCAGGGCCGTCACTACGGGGTGAGGAAGCCAGGCATGACCACCAGGGCCGTAGCTACGGGTTGAGGAAGCCAGGCATGACCACCAGGGCCGTAGATACGGGGTGAGGAAGCCAGGCATGACAACCTGGGCCGTCGCTACGGGGTGAGGAAGCCAGGCATGACCACCAGGGCCAAAGCTATGGGGTGAGGAAGCCAGGCATGACCACCAGGGCCGTAGCTACGGGGTGAGGAAGCCAGGCATGACCACCAGGGCCATCGCTACTGGGTGAGGAAGCCAGGCATGACCACCAGGGCCGTCGCTACGGGGTGAGGAAGCCAGGCATGACCACCAGGGCCAAAGCTACGGGGTGAGGAAGCCAGGCATGACCACCAGGGCCGTAGCTACGGGGTGAGGAAGCCAGGCATGACCACCAGGGCCATCGCTACGGGGTGAGGAAGCCAGGCATGACCAACAGGGCCATCGCTACGGGGTGAGGAAGCCAGGCATGACCACCAGGGCCGTCGCTACGGGGTGAGGAAGCCAGGCATGACCACCAGGGCCATCGCTACGGGGTGAGGAAGCCAGGCATGACCACCAGGACCGTAGCTACGGGGTGAGGAAGCCAGGCATGACCACCAGGACCGTAGCTACGGGGTGAGGAAGCCAGGCATGACCACCAGGACCGTAGCTACGGGGTGAGGAAGCCAGGCATGACCACCAGGGCCGTCGCTACGGGGTGAGGAAGCCAGGCATGACCACCAGGGCCGTCGCTACGGGGTGAGGAAGCCAGGCATGACCACCAGGGCCGTAGCTACGGGGTGAGGAAGCCAGGCATGACCACCAGGGCCGTCGCTACGGGGTGAGGAAGCCAGGCATGACCACCAGGGCCGTAGCTACGGGGTGAGGAAGCCAGGCATGACCACCAGGGCCGTAGCTACGGGGTGAGGAAGCCAGGCATGACCACCAGGGCCGTCAGCTACGGGGTGAGGAAGCCAGGCATGACCACCAGGGCCGTAGCTACGGGGTGAGGAAGCCAGGCATGACCACCAGGGCCGTAGCTACGGGGTGAGGAAGCCAGGCATGACCACCAGGGCCGTAGCTACGGGGTGAGGAAGCCAGGCATGACCACCAGGGCCGTCGCTACGGGGTGAGGAAGCCAGGCATGACCAACAGGGCCGTCGCTACGGGGTGAGGAAGCCAGGCATGACCACCAGGGCCGTAGCTACGGGGTGAGGAAGCCAGGCATGACCACCAGGGCCGTCGCTACGGGGTGAGGAAGCCAGGCATGACCACCAGGGCCGTCGCTACGGGGTGAGGAAGCCAGGCATGACCACCAGGGCCGTAGCTACGGGGTGAGGAAGCCGGTGGAACGGTGTCAAACATGTGGTTTCCATGTGTTTGATGTGTTTGATACCGTTCCATCTATTCCACTCCAGCCATTACAACGAGCCTGTCCTCCTATAGCTGCTCCCACCAGCCTCCATTCATTCCACTCCAGCCATTACAACGAGCCTGTCCTCCTATAGCTGCTCCCACCAGCCTCCATTCATTCCACTCCAGCCATTACAACGAGCCCGTCCTCCTATAGCTGCTCCCACCAGCCTCCATTCATTCCACTCCAGCCATTACAACAAGCCCGTCCTCCTATAGCTGCTCCCACCAGCCTCCACTGGAACAAATGTACGACAGATACAGTTGCATTTCAGATACACTTGTATGCCGGGGCCAATATCTGTTTCATGTTATTATATAAAACGTTGGTTGTTGATGTGTATGGCTTCATTCTGGTACATGTGAGCAGTAGTAGGTCCAATCTACCGTGTGGTTTTAGGTCTCTAAAACAGTGCTAGTTGTGCTTCCCCATTGACTTCAAATGCCCCTCAAGCATTTCATCCAGGAGCCAGGCCTGATCACCACCACAGATTAGAATACACACACACACCAGTTTGTCCTGAAGGCTGGAGACTCATTTGTATATCCAGATTCTCTCACTCTCTCTCTCAATTCAATTCAATTCAATTCAATTCAAGGGCTTTATTGGCATGGGAAACATGTGTTAACATTGCCAAAGCAAGTGAGGTAGATAATATATCTCTCTCTTTATCTCCCTCACTTTATCTCTCGGTATCTCTTTCTCTCTCTTTCGTTCGTTGGCTCTCTCATTTTATTTTCTCTTATCTTGAATTTATCCCTGACAAACATTTATTCCCTTTTGCTAACTGTCTTTCTTCTCTTTGTCCCTTCATCCACCTCTGTTGCTCCATCACTTTTAATCCCTTTTCCTCATTTCTCCCTTCCTCTCTCTCCTCCCTCCCTCCTCTCTCTCCTCCCTCCCTCCCTCCTCCCTCCCTCCCTCCCTCTCTCTCCTCCCTCCCTCCCTCCCTCTCCCTCCCTCCCTCCCTCCTCTCTCTCCTCCCTCCCTCCCCCTCTCTCTCCTCCTCCCTCCCTCCTCTCTCTCCTCCCTCCCTCCTCTCTCTCCTCCCTCCCCTCCCTCCTCCCTCCCTCCCTCCTCCTCCCTCCCTCCCTCTCTCTCCTCCCTCCCTCCCTCTCTCTCCTCCCTCCTCCTCTCTCTCCTCCCTCCCTCCCTCTCTCTCCTCCCTCCCTCCTCTCTCCCTCCCTCCCTCCTCTCCCTCCTCCCTCCCCTCTCTCTCCTCCCTCCCTCCTCTCTCCTCCCCTCCCTCCTCTCATTTCTCCTCCCTCCTCTCTCTCCTCCCTCCCTCCTCTCATTTCTCCCTCCCTCACCTCTTTCCCTCCCTCCCTCTCTCTTTCTCTCACTCTCTGAACCTGTTGGCAGTATGTATAATTAGACTCTAGGCATGTCTCTGGCCACTTTGCCCGGGGTCCTACAGGCTATTTGAATGGACGCCCCTGGTGCTCTGCGGGGGTTTCTGCACTGAGGGCTGCTTTTAGCCTCCAGCATTACTGTTGTGCCAAATGCAAGTGGTCAACCTCGGACAAACGCACTCAACTTTTTAAAGCTAAACTCAAAGAAGCCCATCTTAGTTGTTTACAATCACTTTGGCACTAATTTCAGAACCTTGTGGTCATTTTTCAAAACTCTAGACACAAAACTTAAAACGGTCATCACTTCTAACAGGCTGTCCAATGTTCAAAACATTGCATTGTTCATTCATATCTTTAAAGAAACTTTGCACTTGCAGAATCATTGGTTCAAATAACTAATGTATCATGAAATACCACAGGAACATTCATTTAGATCAGCCACACACAAGATACCGATAGTTTAGATCAGCCACACACAAGATACTGATAGTTTAGATCAGCCACACACAAGATACCGATAGTTTCACGGTGAAGTCGATTGTACAATCATTAAATATTGTAGTACACAATATGTGATACGTGTTTCATTATGCTACTATATGTAAATACATCACTGTAAAAGGACTAGTAGAGAGAATACTACAGACACAGTGGAGTCATTGAACAAAATATGACATTTATTGATGAAATACACATCAGAGGAGGTTTCCTGCATTACACATCACAGGAGGTTTCCTGGTTTACACATCGCAGGAGGTGTCCTGCATTACACATCACAGGAGGTGGTCCTTCTGTAGCTCAGTTGGTAGAGCATGGCGCTTGTAACGCCAGGGTAGTGGGTTCGATTCCCGGGACCACCCATACGTAGAATGTATGCACACATGACTGTAAGTCGCTTTGGATAAAAGCGTCTGCTAAATGGCATATATTATATATTATTATGCTACTATATGTAAATACATCACTGTAAAAGGACTAGTAGAGAGAATACTACAGACACAGTGGAGTCATTGAACAAAATATGACATTTATTGATGAAATACAATAAAATCACAACATAGGTTTCTTTGAATCAAAGCAAAAATAATTAGCTTCAAAAAAAGACAGGAACTACAGTAAAACATCAACTGCAGTGTTCCTCACCTGTCTTACTGTAAAACATCACTGCAGTGTTCCTCACCTGTCTTACTGTAAAACATCACTGCAGTGTTCCTCACCTGTCTTACTGTAAAACATCACTGCAGTGTTCCTCACCTGTCTTACTGTAAAACATCACTGCAGTGTTCCTCACCTGTCTTACTGTAAAACATCACTGCAGTGTTCACCTGTCTTACTGTAAAACATCACTGCAGTGTTCCTCACCTGTCTTACTGTAAAACATCACTTGTCTTACTGCAGTGTTCCTCACCTGTCTTACTGTAAAACATCACTGCAGTGTTCCTCACCTGTTGTTCCTCACCTGTCTTACTGTAAAACATCACCTGTCTAAAACATCACTGCAGTGTTCCTCACCTGTCTTACTGTAAAACATCACTGCAGTGTTCCTCACCTGTCTTACTGTAAAATCATCAGTGTTCCTCACCTGCAGTGCAGTGTTCCTCACCTGTCTTACTGTAAAACATCACTGCAGTTGTTCCTCACTCTGTAAAACATCTCACCTGTCTTACTGTAAAACATCACTGCAGTGTTCCTCACCTGTCTTACTGTAAAACATCACTGCAGTGTTTCACCTGTCTTACTGTAAAACATCACTGCAGTGTTCCTCACTGTCTTACTGTAAAACATCACTGCAGTGTAAAACATCACTGCAGTGTTCCTCACCTGTCTTACTGTAAAACATCACTGCAGTGTTCCTCACCTGTCTTACTGTAAAACATCACTGCAGTGTTATTGTAAAACAACATCACTGTAAAACATCACTGCAGTGTTCCTCACCACTGTAAAACATCACTGCAGTGTTCCTCACCTGTCTTACTGTAAAACATCACTGCAGTGTTCCTCACCTGTCTTACTGTAAAAACATCACTGTTCCTCAGTGTTCCTCAGTGTTCCTCATCTGTCTTCTAAAACATACTGTAAAACATCACTGCAGTGTTCCTCACCTGTCTTACTGTGCAGTGTTCCTCACCTGTCTTACTGTAAAACATCACTGCAGTGTTCCTCACCTGTGCAGTGTTCCTCATCTGTCTTACTGTAAAACATCACTGCAGTGTTCACCTGTCTTACTGTAAAACATCACTGCAGTGTTCACCTGTCTTACTGTAAAACATCACTGCAGTGTTCCTCACCTGTCTTACTGTAAAACATCACTGCAGTGTTCCTCACCTGTCTTACTGTAAAACATCACTGCAGTGTTCCTCACCTGTCTTACTGTAAAAACCAGAACAAAGGATTGATTACTATACTTCTATATTTCCCTCAACTCTGTCTTATGGATTTGGCCACAGGTTCTCATCCACAGGTTATCATCCACATCACAATGGATGTTTTCATTCGCCTAACATCTTGGGAAGAATCTTCAGGCATGGTGAATCCACTGGTCTGCCGTGATGTGTCACGGGATTCTTCTGTTGAAGGAAAGGCGGACCAAAATGCAGCGTGGTTATTTTTGTACATCTTTAATAAAGATGAAAATAGAACAATCTACAAAACAAGAACCGTGTAAAAACCGAAAACAGCCCTATCTGGTGCAACAAAGACAGGAACAATCACCCACAAAACCCAACACAAAACAGGCTACCTAAATATGGCTCCCAATCAGAGACAATGACTAACACCTGCCTCTGATTGAGAACCATATCAGGCCCAAACACAGAAACAGACAAACAAGACATCCAACATAGAATGCCCACCCTGACCAACCAAAACATAGAACATACAAAGCAAACTATGGTCAGGGTGTGACATGATGTCATTGCATGCGTCATCCATGGCCTGGAGAAGGGTGGCTTGTTTGTGAGGCGCCTAATCATATACCTTCCACCTCCATTTGGAGAAAAAATCCTCAATTGGGTTTTAAGAAAGGAGAGTATGGGGGTAAGTACAGGGTGGTAAATTGTGGTTGGGCCTGAAACCATGCTTGCTCCATTTGAGCATGGTGGAACCTGACATTATCCCACACAATGACATAGGTCAACGCCATCAGCTCTAAAGACCTGATTTAGCTCATCAAGGAAGGTTACATTCGAACAGCGAATCATGTGGCTGCCTGCAACTCAATATATAGAGTATATAGAGTAGAGAGCTTTAGATGTTGTTCGACCAAACATTAGAACGGGTAAGATGAGTAATCTAAGCAACTTTGACCGTGGTATGATTGTTGATGCCACACATGGTGGTTCCAGCATCTCAGAAACAGCTGCCCTCCTGGGATAGACACTACAGTCTCTAGAGTTTACAGAGAATGGTGTATTAAACAAAACACATTCAGTGAGCGGCAGTTCTGTGGGAAAAACACCTTGTTAATGAAAGAGGTCAGAGGAGAATGTCCAGGCTCATTCAAGCTAACAGAAAGGCCACAAATGCTCAAATAACAGCTGTTTAAAACAGTGTGCAGAAGGGCATCTCTTAATGTACAACACCGTGAATAATTCAGGCTGTTGTGGAGGCAAAAGGGGGTCCTACCCAGAGTTTTGAAAAATGTGCAGTTTGATCATTGGTTGTGAGTTTTGTGTCTAGAGTTTTGAAAAATTACATCAAAGTTCTGAAGTTAATAACTGTAATATGATCAGTGTCTTTTCCCTTCAGTGTCTCTGTGTCTGTCTGTGTGGCTGTGTGTGTCTGTGTGTCTCTGTGTCTGTCTGTGTGTCTGTGTGGCTGTGTGTGTCTGTGTGTCTCTGTGTCTGTCTGTGTGTCTGTGTGGCTGTGTGTGTCTCTGTGTCTGTCTGTGTGGCTGTGTGTGTCTGTGTGTGTCTCTGTGTCTGTCTGTGTGGCTGTGTGTGTCTGTGTGTCTGTGTGGCTGTGTTTGTCTGGGTGTGTCTGTGTGGCTGTGTTTGTCTGTGTGTGTGTCTGTGTGTCTCTGTGTGTGTGTGTGTGTGTGTGTGTGTGTGTGTGTGTGTGTGTGTGTGTGTGTGTTGTGTGGTTCTAATCAAAGTGTTCAGAGGGTATTAGATTGTAAAGGTCAAGGGGAGGGGAAGGTGGACTCAGTCTCACCACTGTGTGTGACATTACATTTGGTTTGAACAGTACCACTCCTCCTACATATACCATCATTCCAACACTATAAGGAAATATCAGTCTCCCAGCATTCCTTTGGGGCTGAGGCTCAATCAGAGAGGAATCTGAAGGTAACAACAGAATGTGGAAGACACCGGAATAATACAGCTGGTCATGAGAAGTTCACACGTGCTTGTGGGTTCAGATTCCTCTCTGATGGAACACTCAGAGCTTTCTACACATTCTGTTGATCCCTTTCAGATTCCTCTCTGATGGAACACTCAGAGCTTTCTACACATTCTGCTGATCCCTTCAGATTCCTCTCTGATGGAACACTCAGAGCTTTCTACACATTCTGTTGATCCCTTCAGATTCCTCTCTGATGGAACACTGGGAGCTTTCTACACATTCTGCTGATCCCTTCAGATTCCTCTCTGATGGAACACTCAGAGCTTTCTACACATTCTGCTGATCCCTTCAGATTCCTCTCTGATGGAACACTCAGAGCTTTCTACACATTCTGCTGATCCCTTCAGATTCCTCTCTGATGGAACACTCAGAGCTTTCTACACATTCTGCTGATCCCTTCAGATTCCTCTCTGATGGAACACTCAGAGCTTTCTACACATTCTGTTGATCCCTTCAGATTCCTCTCTGATGGAACACTCAGAGGTTTCTACACATTCTGCTGATCCCTTCAGATTCCTCTCTGATGGAACACTCAGAGCTTTCTACACATTCTGCTGATCCCTTCAGATTCCTCTCTGATGGAACACTGGGAGCTTTCTACACATTCTGCTGATCCCTTCAGATTCCTCTCTGATGGAACACCTTTCTACACATTCTGCTGATTCCTCTCTGATGGAACACTGGGAGCTTTCCACACATTCTGCTGATCCCCACAGATTCCTCTCTGATGGAACACTCAGAGCTTTCTACACATTCTGCTGATCCCTTCAGATTCCTCTCTGATGGAACACTGGGAGCTTTCTACACATTCTGCTGATCCCTTCAGATTCCTCTCTGATGGAACACTCAGAGCTTTCTACACATTCTGCTGATCCCTTCAGATTCCTCTCTGATGGAACACTCAGAGCTTTCTACACATTCTGCTGATCCCTTCAGATTCCTCTCTGATGGAACGCTGGGAGCTTTCTACACATTCTGCTGATCCCTTCAGATTCCTCTCTGATGGAACACTCAGAGCTTTCTACACATTCTGCTGATCCCTTCAGATTCCTCTCTGATGGAACACTCAGAGCTTACTACACATTCTGCTGATCCCTTCAGATTCCTCTCTGATGGAACACTCACAGCTTTCTACACATTCTGCTGATCCCTTCAGATTCCTCTCTGATGGAACACTCAGAGCTTTCTACACATTCTGTTGATCCCTTCAGATTCCTCTCTGATGGAACACTGGGAGCTTTCTACACATTCTGCCGATCCCTTCAAATTCCTCTCTGATGGAACACTCAGAGCTTTCTACACATTCTGTTGATCCCTTCATATTCTTCTCTGATGGAACACTGGGAGCTTTCTACACATTCTGTTGATCCCTTCAGATTCCTCTCTGATGGAACACTCAGAGCTTTCTACACATTCTGCTGATCCCTTCAGATTCCTCTCTGATGGAACACTCACAGCTTTCTACACATTCTGCTGATCCCTTCAGATTCCTCTCTGATGGAACACTGGGAGCTTTCTACACATTCTGCTGATCCCCACAGATTCCTCTCTGATGGAACACTCAGAGCTTTCTACACATTCTGTTGATCCCTTCAGATTCCTCTCTGATGGAACACTCAGAGCTTTCTACACATTCTGCTGATCCCTTCAGATTCCTCTCTGATGGAACACTCAGAGCTTTCTACACATTCTGCTGATCCCTTCAGATTCCTCTCTGATGGAACACTCACAGCTTTCTACACATTCTGTTCTCAACCCGTCTGTTACATAACAGAACACTGTCTATTCCATTCCACCACACTGATAAATCAAGATGCTATTTGTCATTGGCAATCTATTTCCAGTGTGTACAAGAAAGTCAGTAGGAAATACACACACGTTTTGTTCCTCTGTCCTCATGGGGCCCTAAAATTGATTTCCATTCAAAATCCTGTTTTCTCTAACTCCTGAACCTAACCATAAACCTAAACCTAACCCTAACCCTAAACCTAAACTTAAACCTAAACCTAACCACCAACCCCTAACCCTAATTCTACCCCACCCCACACACACACAAACTCAGTAGAGAATACATTTTCACACTCCTGGGTTAGAAGATGAGGCACAAGATGATAATTCAAGTCATAAAAAGCACATTATCGGGCTTCACAGGATATCACTCACTATGAATACTGATCACTACTGACGGGACTGGGCAGAGGAAGAGAGCGCGAGAGAGCGAGAGAGACAGAGCGAGAGAGAGACAGAGCGGGTGAGAGACAGAGCGGATGAGAGACAGAGAAAGAGAGAGAGAGAGAAAGAGAGTGAGAGAAAGAGAGAGCGAGATACAGAGAGTGAGATAAAGAGAGAGCAAGACAGAGAGAGTGAGATAAAGAGAGAGAGAGAAAGAGAGCTAGAGAGAGAGAGAGAGAGAAAGAGAGAGAAAGATAAAGAGAGAGCGAGATACAGAGGGTGAGATAAAGAGAGAGCGAGACAGAGAGAGAGAAAGAGAGTGAGATAAAGAGAGAGAGAGCGAAAGAGGATGACAGAGAGAAAGAGAGAGAGAGAGAGAGAGAGAGAGAGAGACAGAGTGGGTGAGAGACAGAAAGAGAGAGAACAAGACAGGATTAGACAGAGGTAGTGAAAGACGGGAGAGAAAGATATTGCGTATGGGTACTGTCCATGGTGCTGAAACAGGAGCTCTGCAGTCCCAGATGACTCAGGGTCAGACTCCTCTCTGATTGGACCTCAGCCCCAGAGGAATGCTGGGAGCGTTCTACACATTCTATCACGTTCTCTGATCAGTCCCAAATTATATTGTGTGTGTGTGTGTGTGTGTGTGTGTGTGTGTGTGTGTGTGTGTGTGTGTGTGTGTGTGTGTGTGTGTGTGTGTGTGTGTGTGTGTGTGTGTGTGTGTGTGTGCACGTATTCACAACACGTTTTGTGTTTCGGCTACTTCTTTGATAAATCAAGATGCTATTTGTCATTGGTAATCTGTGTCCAGTGTCCACAAGACAGTTTTGTTCTAATATCCTCATGGGGACCTAAAATGGATTTCTACTGAGAATACACACACACACACACACACACACACACACACACACACACACACACACACACACACACACACACACACACACACACACACACCACTTGAGGCTGCTGAGGGGAGGACAGCTCATGATAATGGCTGGAAAGGAGCAAATGGACTGGCATCAACAATTGGAAACCATATATTTGTATTTGATACCATTCTGCCAGTTCTGCTCCAGCCGTTACCACAGGCCCGTTCTCCCCAATTAAGGCGCCACCAGCCTCCTGTGACAAACACAGTGAAAGAGGAAGCGAAAGAGATTGGTCACAGTCCAACAAGATTTCACGGTTTCTCATTCTGGAGACTCCCCTCTTTCCCTTCAGACTGATGCTTATCCTGTGTGTGTGTGTGTGTGTGTGTGGTGGGTTAAGGGTGTGTGGGTGGGGTGTGGGTTGGGATGGGATGGGTGGGAGGGAGGGTTAAGGGTGGGTGTTGGTTAGTGAGTGGGTGTGAGTGTGGGTGTGGGGGTGGGTGGGTGTTGATTAGTGAGTGGGGATGGGTGGATGGGTGGGTGGGGATGGGGATGGGGATGGGTGGGTGTTGGTTAGTGTGTGGGTGTGGGTGTGGGTGGGTAGGTGTTGATTAGTGAGTGGGTGTGGGTGGGGATGGGTGAGTGTTGGTTAGTGAGTGGGTGTTGGTTAGTGAGTGTGTGTGGGTGGGGATGGGTGGGTGTTGGTTAGTGAGTGGGTGTTGGTGTGGATGGGTGGGTGTTGGTTAGTGAGTGGGTGTTGGTTAGTGAGTGGGTGTTGGTTAGTGAGTGGGTGTTGGTTAGTGAGTGGGTGTGGGTGGGTGGAGGTGAGTGGGTGTTGGTTAGTGAGTGGGTGTGGGTGAAGGTGAGTGGGTGTTGGTTAGTGAGTGGGTGTGGGTGGAGGTGAGTGGGTGTTGGTTAGTGAGGGGTGTGGGTGGAGATGGGTGGGTGAGTGGGTGTTGGTTAGTGAGTGGGTGTGGGTGGAGATGGGTGAGTGGGTGTTGGTTAGTGAGTGGGTGTGGGTGGAGATGGGTGGGTGAGTGGGTGTTGGTTAGTGAGTGGGTGTGGGTGGAGATGGGTGGGTGAGTGGGTGTTGGTTAGTGAGTGGGTGTGGGTGGAGATGGGTGGGTGAGTGGGTGTTGGTTAGTGAGTGGGTGTGGGTGGAGATGGGTGGGTGAGTGGGTGTTGGTTAGTGAGTGGGTGTGGGTGGGTGGAGGTGAGTGGGTGTTGGTTAGTGAGTGGGTGTGGGGGGAGGTGAGTGGGTGTTGGTTAGTGAGGGGTGTGGGTGGAGATGGGTGGGTGAGTGGGTGTTGCTTAGTGAGGGGTGTGGGTGGAGATGGGTGGGAGTGGGTGTTGGTTAGTGAGTGGGTGTGGGTGCATACTGTACATGTGAATGTGGGAAAGTAGTGAGTGGAGGCTGAAGAAGTCGGGCGGATGGGTCATATATCCTTTTTACATGTTTATGAGTTGGAGACTCTGGTCTAAGGTAGTATACTATAGGACTCTGGTCTACTATAGGACTCTGGTCTACTATAGGACTCTGGTCTAAGGTAGTATACTATAGGACTCTGGTCTACTATAGGACTCTGGTCTAAGGTAGTATACTATAGGACTCTGGTCTACTATAGGACTCTGGTCTAAGGTAGTATACTATAGGACTCTGGTCTACTATAGGACTCTGGTCTACTATAGGACTCTGGTCTAAGGTAGTATACTATAGGACTCTGGTCTACTATAGGACTCTGGTCTAAGGTAGTATACTATAGGACTCTGGTCTAAGGTAGTATACTATAGGACTCTGGTCTACTATAGGACTCTGGTCTAAGGTAGTATATTATAGGACTCTGGTCTACTATAGGACTCTGGTCTACTATAGGACTCTGGTCTAAGGTAGTATACTATAGGACTCTGGTCTACTATAGGACTCTGGTCTAAGGTAGTATACTATAGGACTCTGGTCTAATATAGGACTCTGGTCTACTATAGGACTCTGGTCTAAGGTAGTATACTATAGGACTCTGGTCTACTATAGGACTCTGGTCTAAGGTAGTATACTATAGGACTCTGGTCTACTATAGGACTCTGGTCTACTATAGGACTCTGGTCTAAGGTAGTATACTATAGGACTCTGGTCTACTATAGGACTGGTCTAAGGTAGTATACTATAGGACTCTGGTCTAAGGTAGTATACTATAGGACTCTGGTCTAATATAGGACTCTGGTCTACTATAGGACTCTGGTCTACTATAGGACTCTGGTCTAAGGTAGTATACTATAGGACTCTGGTCTAAGGTAGTATACTATAGGACTCTGGTCTAAGGTAGTATACTATAGGACTCTGGTCTAAGGTAGTATACTATAGGACTCTGGTCTAATATAGGACTCTGGTCTAAGGTAGTATACTATAGGACTCTGGTCTAATATAGGACTCTGGTCTAAGGTAGTATACTATAGGACTCTGGTCTAAGGTAGTATACTATAGGACTCTGGTCTAAGGTAGTATACTATAGGACTCTGGTCTAAGGTAGTATACTATAGGACTCTGGTCTAAGGTAGTATACTATAGGGTTCTGGTCTAAGGTAGTATACTATAGGACTCTGGTCTACTATAGGACTCTGGTCTAAGGTAGTATACTATAGGACTCTGGTCTAAGGTAGTATACTATAGGACTCTGGTCTAAGGTAGTATACTATAGGACTCTGGTCTCAT
Organism: Oncorhynchus keta; assembly: GCF_023373465.1. Lineage (NCBI taxonomy): Eukaryota > Metazoa > Chordata > Actinopteri > Salmoniformes > Salmonidae > Oncorhynchus > Oncorhynchus keta. The sequence goes on from NC_068430.1 coordinate 78,986,764, forward strand.
ATAGGGCCCTAGTCTAAGGAAGTATACTATAGGACTCTGGTCTAAGGTAGTATACTATAGGACTCTGGTCTAAGGTAGTATACTATAGGACTCTGGTCCTATAGGACTCTGGTCTAAGGTAGTATACTATAGGACTCTGGTCTAAGGTAGTATACTATAGGACTCTGGTCTCATATAGGGCCCTAGTCTAAGGTAGTATACTATAGGGTTCTGGTCTAAGGTAGTATACTATAGGACTCTGGTCTCATATAGGGCCCTAGTCTAAGGTAGTATACTATAGGGTTCTGGTCTAAGGTAGTATACTATAGGACTCTGGTCTCATATAGGGCTCTGGTCTAAGGTAGTATACTATAGGGTTCTAGTCTAAGGTAGTATACTATAGGGTTCTAGTCTAAGGTAGTATACTATAGGGTTCTAGTCTAAGGTAGTATACTATAGGACTCTGGTCTAAGGTAGTATACTATAGGACTCTGGTCTCATATAGGGCCCTAGTCTAAGGTAGTATACTATAGGACTCTGGTCTCATATAGGGCCCAGTCTAAGGAAGTATACTATAGGACTCTGGTCTAAGGTAGTATACTAGGACTCTGGTCTATAGGACTCTGGTCTAGGACTCTGGTCTCATATAGGGCCCTAGTCTAAGGTAGTATACTATAGGACTCTGGTCTAAGGTAGTATACTATAGGGTTCTGGTCTAAGGTAGTATACTATAGGACTCTGGTCTCATATAGGGCCCTAGTCTAAGGTAGTATACTATAGGACTCTGGTCTAAGGTAGTATACTATAGGACTCTGGTCTCATATAGGGCCCTAGTCTAAGGTAGTATACTATAGGACTCTGGTCTAAGGTAGTATACTATAGGACTCTGGTCTCATATAGGGCCCTAGTCTAAGGTAGTATACTATAGGGTTCTGGTCTAAGGTAGTATACTATAGGACTCTGGTCTAAGGTAGTATACTATAGGACTCTGGTCTACTATAGGACTCTGGTCTAAGGTAGTATACTATAGGACTCTGGTCTACTATAGGACTCTGGTCTACTATAGGACTCTGGTCTAAGGTAGTATACTATAGGACTCTGGTCTACTATAGGACTGGTCTAAGGTAGTATACTATAGGACTCTGGTCTAAGGTAGTATACTATAGGACTCTGGTCTAATATAGGACTCTGGTCTACTATAGGACTCTGGTCTACTATAGGACTCTGGTCTAAGGTAGTATACTATAGGACTCTGGTCTACTATAGGACTCTGGTCTAAGGTAGTATACTATAGGACTCTGGTCTAAGGTAGTATACTATAGGACTCTGGTCTAATATAGGACTCTGGTCTAAGGTAGTATACTATAGGACTCTGGTCTAATATAGGACTCTGGTCTAAGGTAGTATACTATAGGACTCTGGTCTAAGGAAGTATACTATAGGACTCTGGTCTAAGGTAGTGTACTATAGGACTCTGGTCTAAGGTAGTATACTATAGGACTCTGGTCTAAGGTAGTATACTATAGGGTTCTGGTCTATGGTAGTATACTATAGGACTCTGGTCTCATATAAGGCCCTAGTCTAAGGTAGTATACTATAGGACTCTGGTCTAAGGTAGTATACTATAGGGTTCTGGTCTAAGGTAGTATACTATAGGACTCTGGTCTCATATAGGGCCCTAGTCTAAGGTAGTATACTATAGGACTCTGGTCTAAGGTAGTATACTATAGGACTCTGGTCTCATATAGGGCCCTAGTCTAAGGTAGTATACTATAGGACTCTGGTCTAAGGTAGTATACTATAGGACTCTGGTCTCATATAGGGCCCTAGTCTAAGGTAGTATACTATAGGGTTCTGGTCTAAGGTAGTATACTATAGGACTCTGGTCTCATATAGGGCCCTAGTCTAAGGTAGTATACTATAGGGTTCTGGTCTAAGGTAGTATACTATAGGGCTCTGGTCTCATATAGGGCTCTGGTCTAAGGTAGTATACTATAGGGTTCTAGTCTAAGGTAGTATACTATAGGGTTCTAGTCTAAGGTAGTATACTATAGGGTTCTAGTCTAAGGTAGTATACTATAGGACTCTGGTCTAAGGTAGTATACTATAGGACTCTGGTCTCATATAGGGCCCTAGTCTAAGGTAGTATACTATAGGACTCTGGTCTCATATAGGGCCCTAGTCTAAGGAAGTATACTATAGGACTCTGGTCTAAGGTAGTATACTATGGGACTCTGGTCTCATATAGGGCCCTAGTCTAAGGTAGTATACTATAGGACTCTGGTCTAAGGTAGTATACTATAGGGTTCTGGTCTAAGGTAGTATACTATAGGACTCTGGTCTCATATAGGGCCCTAGTCTAAGGTAGTATACTATAGGACTCTGGTCTAAGGTAGTATACTATAGGACTCTGGTCTCATATAGGGCCCTAGTCTAAGGTAGTATACTATAGGACTCTGGTCTAAGGTAGTATACTATAGGACTCTGGTCTCATATAGGGCCCTAGTCTAAGGTAGTATACTATAGGGTTCTGGTCTAAGGTAGTATACTATAGGACTCTGGTCTCATATAGGGCCCTCTGTCTAAGGTAGTAGGTCTAAGGTACTATACTATAGGGTTCTGGTCTAAGGTAGTATACTATAGGGCTCTGGTCTCATATAGGGCTCTGGTCTAAGGTAGTATACTATAGGGTTCTAGTCTAAGGTAGTATACTATAGGGTTCTAGTCTAAGGTAGTATACTATAGGGTTCTAGTCTAAGGTAGTATACTATAGGACTCTGGTCTAAGGTAGTATACTATAGGACTCTGGTCTCATATAGGGCCCTAGTCTAAGGAAGTATACTATAGGACTCTGGTCTAAGGTAGTATACTATGGGACTCTGGTCTCATATAGGGCCCTAGTCTAAGGTAGTATACTATAGGGTTCTGGTCTAAGGTAGTATACTATAGGACTCTGGTCTCATATATGGCCCTAGTCTAAGGAAGTATACTATAGGGTTCTTTGCCATAGACTTTCCTAGGAGCAGATAGGTTTTCTATAACATGTCAATCCAAAGGCAAACCACAGTAGATGACAGAATCAGGAATAGAAGGCATTCTAAAGTAGAAGCTGTTTCCTTCCTATGAATCAACCAATCAACAGGCCTTTGTAATCCCTAGTGTGACAGACAGATGAGGTAAATCATTGCCTGGGTTAATGTAGCGAGGCCCTGTTGTCCAGACTAAAGTGTTTCCTAATGATTCTGCCAACTCTGTCTATCTCCTACTATACACCTCTAAATCCTTCTCTCTGTCTATCTCCTACTATACACCTCTAAATCCTTCTCTCTGTCTATCTCCTACTATACACCTCTAAATCCTTCTCTCTGTCTATCTCCTACTATACACCTCTAAATCCTTCTCTCTGTCTATCTCCTACTATACACCTCTAAATCCTTCTCTCTGTCTATCTCCTACTATACACCTCTAAATCCTTCTCTCTGTCTATCTCCTACTATACATCTCTAAATCCTTCTCTCTGTCCATCTCCTACTATACACCTCTAAATCCTTCTCTCTGTCTATCTCCTACTATACACCTCTAAATCCTTCTCTCTGTCTATCTCCTACTATACACCTCTAAATCCTTCTCTCTGTCTATCTCCTACTATACACCTCTAAACTCTGTCTATCTCCTACTATACACCTCTAAATCCTTACCTCTGTCTATCTCCTACTATACACCTCTAAATCCTTCTCTGTCTATCTCCTACTATACACCTCTAAATCCTTCTCTCTGTCTATCTCCAAATATACACCTCTAAATCCTTCTCTCTGTCTATCTCCTACTATACACCTCTAAATCCTTCTCTCTGTCTATCTCCAAATATACACCTCTAAATCCTTCTCTCTGTCTATCTCCTACTATACACCTCTAAATCCTCCTCTAAACCTCTGTCTATCTCCTACTATACACCTCTAAATCCTCTCTCTGTCTATCTCCTACTATACACCTCTAAATCCTTCTCTCTGTCTATCTCCTACTATACACCTCTAAATCCTTCTCTCTGTCTATCTCCTACTATACACCTCTAAATCCTTCTCTCTGTCTATCTCCTACTATACTCTCTGTAGTATCTATCTCCTACTATACACCTCTAAATCCTTCTCTCTGTCTATCTCCTACTATACACCTCTAAATCCTTCTCTCTGTCTATCTCCTACTATACACCTCTAAATCCTTCTCTCTGTCTATCTCCTACTATACACCTCTAAATCCTTCTCTCTGTCTATCTCCTACTATACACCTCTAAATCCTTCTCTCTGTCTATCTCCTACTATACACCTCTAAATCCTTCTCTCTGTCTATCTCCTACTATACACCTCTAAATCCTTCTCTCTGTCTGTCTCCTACTATACACCCTAAATCTCTCTGTCTATCTCCTACTATACACCTCTAAATCCTTCTCTCTGTCTATCTCCTACTATGTCTCTAAATCCTTCTCTCTGTCTATCTCCTACTATACACCTCTAAATCCTTCTCTCTGTCTATCTCCTACTATACACCTCTAAATCCTTCTCTCTGTCTATCTCCTACTATACACCTCTAAATCCTTCTCTCTGTCTATCTCCTACTATACACCTCTAAATCCTTCTCTCTGTCTATCTCCTACTATACACCTCTAAATCCTTCTCTCTGTCTATCTCCAAATATACACCTCTAAATCCTTCTCTCTGTCTATCTCCTACTATACACCTCTAAATCCTTCTCTCTGTCTATCTCCTACTATAAACCTCTAAATCCTTCTCTCTGTCTATCTCCTACTATACACCTCTAAATCCTTCTCTCTGTCTATCTCCTACTATACACCTCTAAATCCTTCTCTCTGTCTATCTCCTACTATACACCTCTAAATCCTTCTCTCTGTCTATCTCCTACTATACACCTCTAAATCCTTTCTCTGTCTATCTCCTACTATACACCTCTAAATCTGTCTATCTCTCTACACCTCTATCTCCTACTATACACCTCTAAATCCTTCTCTCTGTCTATCTCCTACTATACACCTCTAAATCCTTCTCTCTGTCTATCTCCTACTATACACCTCTAAATCCTTCTCTCTGTCTATCTCCTACTATAACCTCTAAATCCTTCTCTCTGTCTATCTCCTACTATACACCTCTAAATCCTTCTCTCTGTCTATCTCCTACTATACACCTCTAAATCCTTCTCTCTGTCTGTCTCCTACTATACACCTCTAAATCCTTCTCTCTGTCTGTCTCCTACTATACACCTCTAAATCATTCTCTCTGTCTATCTCCTACTATACTCTGTCTATCTCCTACTATACAACCTCTAAATCCTTCTCTCTGTCTATCTCCTACTATACACCTCTAAATCATTCTCTCTGTCTGTCTCCTACTATACACCTCTAAATCCTTCTCTCTGTCTATCTCCTACTATACACCTCTAAATTCTTCTCTCTGTCTATCTCCTACTATACACCTCTAAATCCTTCTCTCTGTCTATCTCCTACTATACACCTCTAAATCCTTCTCTCTGTCTATCTCCTACTATACACCTCTAAATCCTTCTCTCTGTCTATCTCCTACTGTACACCTCTAAATCCTTCTCTCTGTCTATCTCCTACTATACACCTCTAAATCCTTACCTCTGTCTATCTCCTACTATACACCTCTAAATCCTTCTCTCTGTCTATCTCCTACTATACACCTCTAAATCCTTCTCTCTGTCTATCTCCTACTATACACCTCTAAATCCTTCTCTCTGTCTATCTCCTACTATACACCTCTAAATCCTTCTCTCTGTCTATCTCCTACTATACACCTCTAAATCCTTACCTCTGTCTATCTCCTACTATACACCTCTAAATCCTTCTCTCTGTCTATCTATCATCTACCATCTACATCTATCATCTACTATACACCTATAAATCCTTCTCTCTGTCTCCTCCTCTCTCTCCTCTGTTTTCCTCTCTTCTCTCCTCCTCCTCTCTTCTCCTCTCCTCCTCTCTTCTCCTCCTCCCCTCTTGTTCTGTTTTCCTCTCTTCTCCTCTCCTCCTCTCTTCTCCTCTCCTCCTCTCTTCTCCTCTCCTTCTCTTCTGTATTAATCCCTGTTGCATTAATTAAGTGATTAAAGTGTAAATGACTTGGCTTGGTCTCCACCGTCAGCTCACTCCAATCCTTACATGTTTCAAATAGTTGATTTAATGAAAGCAGTCAGATCTACCAGACCTTCTGCCAGCACCACCACCGCTAATGCCAACCAATCATTATTAGCATTTTAAATTATTTTCCTATTCACATCCTTGGCCATTGATCAATGTGTGTGTGTGTGTGTGTGTGTGTGTGTGTGTGTGTGTGTGTGTGTGTGTGTGTGTGTGTGTGTGTGTGTGTGTGTGTGTGTGTGTGTGTGTGTGTGTGTGGCCCCTAATACCTTTGAGGACAAATTGTCTCAATCTCACACACTCACACACACACACACACACACAATCACACACACATACACACACACACACACACACACACAATCACACACACAACCACACACACATTCAAAATCACGCACACACAATCAAACGCACATGTTGATCAATGGCCAAGGGCGCAAACAGGAAAACAATTGAAATGCATAATGCAATAATGATTGGTTGGCATTAGTGGTGGTGGCAGAAGGTCATCTGTGATGATGTCTGTAATGATGTTGTCTGTCATGATGTTGTCTGTCATGATGTTGTCTGTGAGGATGTTGTCTGTCATGATGTTGTCTGTGAGGATGTTGTCTGTGATGATGTTGTCTGTGATGATGTTGTCTGTAATGATGTTGTCTGTGATGATGTTGTCTGTGATGATGTTGTCTGTAATGATGTTGTCTGTGATAATGTTGTCTGTGATGATGTGGTCTGTGATGATGTTGTCTGTAATGATGTCTGTGATAATGTTGTCTGTGATGATGTTGTCTGTGATGATGTTGTCTGTGATGATGTGGTCTGTGATGATGTTGTCTGTAATGATGTCTGTGATAATGTTGTCTGTGATGATGTTGTCTGTGATGATGTGGTCTGATGATGTTGTCTGTAATGATGTCTGTGATAATGTTGTCTGTGATGATGTTGTCTGTGATGATGTTGTCTGTAATGATATTGTCTGTAATGATGTTGTCTGTGATGATGTTGTCTGTGATGATGCTGTCTGTGATGATGTTGTCTGTAATGATATTGTCTGTAATGATGTTGTCTGTGATGATGCTGTCTGTGATGATGATGTCTGTAATGATGTTGTCTGTGATGATGCTGTCTGTGATGATGTTGTCTGTAATGATGTTGTCTGTGATGATGCTGTCTGTGATGATGTTGTCTGTGATGATGCTGTCTGTGATGATGCTGTCTGTGATGATGCTGTCTGTGATGATGTTGTCTGTGATGATGTTGTCTGTGATGATGTTGTCTGTGATGATGCTGTCTGTGATGATGTTGTCTGTGATGATTTTGTCTGTAATGATGTTGTCTGTGATGATGTTGTCTGTAATGATGTCTGTGATGATGATGTCTGTAATGATATTGTCTGTAATGATGTTGTCTGTGATGATGCTGTCTGTGATGATGCTGTCTGTAATGATATTGTCTGTAATGATGTTGTCTGTGATGATGTTGTCTGTGATGATGTTGTCTGTATGATGATGTCTGTAATGATATTGTCTGTAATGATGTTGTCTGTGATGATGTTGTCTGTGATGATGTTGTCTGTAATGATGTCTGTAATGATGTTGTCTGTAATGATGTTGTCTGTGATGATGTTGTCTGTAATGATGTTGTCTGTGATGATGTTGTCTGTAATGATGTTGTCTGTGATGATGTTGTCTGTAATGATGTCTGTAATGATATTGTCTGTAATGATGCTGTCTGTGATGATGTTGTCTGTGATGATGTTGTCTGTAATGATGTTGTCTGTGATGATGTTGTCTGTGATGATGTTGTCTGTAATGATATTGTCTGTAATGCTGTTGTCTGTGATGATGTTGTCTGTGATGATGTTGTCTGTAATGATGTTGTCTGTGAGGATGCTGTCTGTGATGATGTTGTCTGTGATGATGTTGTCTGTGATGATGTTGTCTGTGATGATGTTGTCTGTGATGATGTTGTCTGTGATGATGTTGTCTGTGATGATGTTGTCTGTGATGATGTTGTCTGTGATGATGCTGTCTGTGATGATGTTGTCTGTAATGATGTTGTCTGTGATGATGTTGTCTGTGATGATGCTGTCTGTGATGATGTTGTCTGTGATGATGCTGTCTGTGATGATGTTGTCTGTGATGATGTTGTCTGTAATGATATTGTCTGTAATGATGTTGTCTGTGATGATGTTGTCTGTGATGATGTTGTCTGTAATGATGTTGTCTGTGAGGATGTTGTCTGTAATGATATTGTCTGTAATGATGTTGTCTGTGATGATGTTGTCTGTAATGCTGTTGTCTGTGATGATGTTGTCTGTGATGATGTTGTCTGTAATGATGTTGTCTGTAATGATGTTGTCTGTGATGATGTTGTCTGTGATGATGTTGTCTGTGATGATGTTGTCTGTAATGATGTCTGTAATGATATTGTCTGTAATGATGTTGTCTGTGATGATGTTGTCAGTGTTGATGCTGTCTGTGATGATGTTGTCTGTAATGATGTTGTCTGTGATGATGCTGTCTGTGATGATGTTGTCTGTAATGATGTTGTCTGTGATGATGTTGTCTGTAATGATGTTGTCTGTGATGATGTTGTCTGTAATGATGTTGTCTGTGATGATGCTGTCTGTGATGATGTTGTCTGTAATGATGTTGTCTGTGATGATGCTGTCTGTGATGATGTTGTCTGTAATGATGTTGTCTGTGATGATGTTGTCTGTAATGATGTTGTCTGTAATGATGTTGTCTGTGATGATGTTGTCTGTGATGATGTTGTCTGTAATGATGTTGTCTGTAATGATGTTGTCTGTAATGATGTTGTCTGTAATGATATTGTCTGTAATGATATTGTCTGTAATGATGTTGTCTGTGATGATGTTGTCTGTAATGATGTTGTCTGTGAGGATGCTGTCTGTGATGATGTTGTCTGTGATGATGTTGTCTGTGATGATGCTGTCTGTGAGGATGTTGTCTGTAATGATGTTGTCTGTGATGATGCTGTCTGTGAGGATGTCTGTAATGATATTGTCTGTAATGACGCTGTCTGTGATTATGTTGTCTGTGATGATGTTGTCTGTAATGATGTTGTCTGTGATGATGTTGTCTGTGATGATGTTGTCTGTAATGATATTGTCTGTAATGCTGTTGTCTGTGATGATGTTGTCTGTGATGATGTTGTCTGTAATGATGTTGTCTGTGAGGATGCTGTCTGTGATGATGTTGTCTGTGATGATGTTGTCTGTGATGATGTTGTCTGTGATGATGTTGTCTGTGAGGATGCTGTCTGTGAGGATGTTGTCTGTGAGGATGTTGTCTGTGAGGATGCTGTCTGTGATGATGTTGTCTGTAATGATGTTGTCTGTGAGGATGTTGTCTGTGATGATGTTGTCTGTAATGATGTTGTCTGTGATGATGTTGTCTGTGATGATGTTGTCTGTGATGATGTTGTCTGTAATGATGTTGTCTGTGATGATGTTGTCTGTGATGATGCTGTCTGTGATGATGTTGTCTGTGATGATGTTGTCTGTAATGATGTTGTCTGTGATGATGTTGTCTGTGATGATGCTGTCTGTAATGATGTTGTCTGTAATGATGTCTGTAATGATGTTGTCTGTGATGATGTTGTCTGTAATGATGTTGTCTGTAATGATGTTGTCTGTAATGATGTTGTCTGTGAGGATGTTGTCTGTGATGATGTTGTCTGTGATGATGTTGTCTGTGATGATGCTGTCTGTGATGATGTTGTCTGTGATGATGTTGTCTGTGATGATGTTGTCTGTGAGGATGCTGTCTGTTCCTGTAAAGAGGATTTGTGAGCCTCTCTCATCAGGGTCGACTCAGTCCGTCAAAGTGTTGCTAAAATGTTGTCATTTTGTTCCACTTCCTGATGATTGTGTTCCTGACGTTTAGAGCTTCTCAAAGAAGGAGAGAGAGGGAGTGTGTCGTGTCTGTGTGTGTGTGTGTGTGTGTGTGTGTGTGTGTGTGTGTGTGTGTGTGTGTGTGTGTGTGTGTGTGTGTGTGTGTGTGTGTGTGTGTGTGTGTGTGTTAGTGAGTGAGTCTGTCCTTTCCTACTCGTATTTAAGCAGGACTCATTGTCATTCCTGTTCCCCATTAATACTGGATACCCATGTTTCCACTTCCTGGTCCTGATAGGATAACCAGGAATAATGACACACACACGCGTGCGCACGCACACGCACACACACACACACGCACACACACCAACACCACATGATGTTGGTGGCACCTTAATTGGGGAGGACAGGGCTTGTGGTAATGACTGGAGCAGAACTAGTGGAATGGTATCAAATACACCAGAGGTTTCATGCCGTTCCATTTGCTCCGTTCCAGACATTATTATGAGCCGTCCTCCCCTCACCAGGCTCCTGTGGTGCACACAAAGAGACAATGTTAGGATGGTGTGTGTGTTGGGAGGGGGGGACTATCAGGACTGAGCCCAAATAGTTTTTCTCTGTACAGTCCCCCCACAACCCCAAGACAACACGGGTGAGAAGAGCCTTTTGTTGTTTTTAACCCCAGTAGGGGGTGTGTGTGTGTGGTGTGTATGTGTGTGTGTGTGTGTGTGTGTGTGTGTGTGTGTGTGTGTGTGTGTGTGTGTGTGTGTGTGTGTGTGTGTGTGTGTGTGTGTGAAGTAGCACTAGAAAAATATTTTGATTCTGGACGTTTTGAAAAAGCCATTTCTCAGACTGGCCAATAAAAAGAAAAGGTTAACATGGGACAAAGAACACAGACACTGGACAGAACACAGACACTGGACAGAACACAGACACTGGACAGAACACAGACACTGGACAGAACACAGACACTGGACAGAACACAGACACTGGACAGAACACAGACACTGGACAGAACACAGACACTGGACAGAACACAGACACTGGACAGAACACAGACACTGGACAGAACACAGACACTGGACAGAACACAGACACTGGACAGAACACAGACACTGGACAGAACACAGACACTGGACAGAACACAGACACTGGACAGAACACAGACACTGGACAGAACACAGACACTGGACAGAACACAGACACTGGACAGAACACAGACACTGGACAGAACACAGACACTGGACAGAACACAGACACTGGACAGAACACAGACACTGGACAGAACACAGACACTGGACAGAACACAGACACTGGACAGAACACAGACACTGGACAGAGGAACTCTGCCTAGAAGGCCAGCATCCAGGGGTCGCCTCTTCACTGTTGACGTTGAGACTGGTGTTTTGCGGGTGCTATTTAATGAAGCTGCCAGTTGAGGACTTGTGAGTCATTCTGTTGTATGCTTCATCGTGCTGCTAAAGTAAATGTGATACAAGGAATACATCCCAATATTGTCTCCCGCTCGTTCACTACATCCCAATATTGTCTCCCGCTCGTTCACTACATCCCAATATTGTCTCCCGCTCGTTCACTACATCCCAATACTGTCTCCCGCTCGTTCACTACATCCCAATATTGTCTCCCGCTCGTTCACTACATCCCAATATTGTCTCCCGCTCGTTCACTACATCCCAATATTGTCTCCCGCTCGTTCACTACATCCCAATACTATCTCCCGCTCGTTCACTACATCCCAATACTGTCTCCCGCTCGTTCACTACATCCCAATACTGTCTCCCGCTCGTTCACTACATCCCAATACTATCACTCGCTCGTTCACTACATCCCAATACTGTCTCCCGCTCGTTCACTACATCCCAATACTGTCTCCCGCTCTTTCACTACATCCCAAAATGATCTCCCGCTCGTTCACTACATCCCAATACTATCTCCCGCTCGTTCACTACATCCCAATACTGTCTCCCGCTCGTTCACTACATCCCAATACTATCTCCCGCTCGTTCACTACATCCCAAAATTATCTCCCGCTCGTTCACTACATCCCAATACTATCTCCCGCTCGTTCACTACATCCCAATACTATCTCCCGCTCGTTCACTACATCCCAATATTATCTCCCGCTCGTTCACTACATCCCAATACTATCTCCCGCTCGTTCACTACATCCCAAAATTATCTCCCGCTCGTTCACTACATCCCAATACTATCTCCCGCTCGTTCACTACATCCCAATACTGTCTCCCGCTCGTTCACTACATCCCATAGATCTAAAAGCATTGGATTGGTGGAGGCCTGAGCTAGACCAGAGGGCTAGAGGGTGTTTCTACCATCGGTTTCTACCGGGCATTTCCTTTCAGATCAGAGAATGGAAGAGAATAAGAACAGGGAGGAAGGAGAGATAATTGGGACGTAGCTGATGTGAAAGGCTAAGTTGGAAAGCCTCACGGCTCTGTCTGGTCAGACAAGCTAGTTGGTTCACCTCTGCTTCAGACAGGAAGTGGCTTTGGTCCCGTTGACCTTTAACCCCCAGAACTCTGGTATTAATTAGAGAAGTGGATGAGAGCTAGACGGCAACACACACACACACACACACACACACACACACACACACACACACACACACACACACACACACACACACACACACACACACACACACACACACACACACACACCACATTATACATTTGAATTGGGACTTGGCTTAGTGAGAGGGGACAGAGAGAAACATGATTTATTTATGGAAGAAAGGAGAGGGTGGATAAGAGAGAGGTATTGAAGGATAGAGAGAAACATGATTTATTTATGGAAGAAAGGAGAGGGTGGATAAGAGAGAGGTATTGAAGGATAGAGAGAAACATGATTTATTTATGGAAGAAAGGAGAGGGTGGATAAGAGAGAGGTATTGAAGGATAGAGAGAAACATGATTTATTTATGGAAGAAAGGAGAGGGTGGATAAGAGAGAGGTATTGAAGGATAGAGAGAAACATGATTTATTTATGGAAGAAAGGAGAGGGTGGATAAGAGAGAGGTATTGAAGGATAGAGAGAGACATGATTTATTTATGGAAGAAAGGAGAGGGTGGATAAGAGAGAGGTATTGAAGGATAGAGAGAAACATGATTTATGGAAGAAAGGAGGGAGTGGATAAGAGAGAGGTATTGAAGGATAGAGAGAGACATGATTTATGGAAGAAAGGAGGGGTGGATAAGAGAGAGGTATTGAAGGATAGAGAGAGACATGATTTATGGAAGAAAGGAGAGGGTGGATAAGAGAGAGGTATTGAAGGATAGAGAGAGACATGATTTATGGAAGAAAGGAGAGGGTGGATAATTTATGGAAGAAAGGAGAGGGTGGATAAGATTTAGAGGTATTGAAGGATAGAGAGACATGATTTTTATTTATGGAAGAAAGGAGAGGGTGGATAAGAGAGAGGTATTGAAGGATAGAGAGAGACATGATTTATTTATGGAAGAAAGGAGAGGGTGGATAAGAGAGAGGTATTGAAGGATAGAGAGAAACATGATTTATGGAAGAAAGGAGAGGGTGGATAAGAGAGAGGTATTGAAGGATAGAGAGAGAGATGTCTGGTTGTCCTTGGTTATCGTGGCACTGATAGACAATCTCTGCTTCGGAGCATTAACAGCAGGTAAACACACACACGCACGGACGCACGCATGCACGTACGCACACACAGTTCCTCAATATGCATACCGCAGTGTTCCGCACTCTCATGCTCCGAGTGCATTCTCAGACAACGTTCTCTAGAGGACGAGATTGAAGGAGAAGGCATTTATTTTTAGTTTTATTTCACCTTTATTTAACCAGGTAGGCCAGTTGAGAACACCTTTATTTAACCAGGTAGGCCAGTTGAGAACACCTTTATTTAACCAGGTAGGCCAGTTGAGAACACCTTTATTTAACCAGGTAGGCCAGTTGAGAACACCTTTATTTAACCAGGTAGGCCAGTTGAGAACACCTTTATTTAACCAGGTAGGCCAGTTGAGAACACCTTTATTTAACCAGGTAGGCCAGTTGAGAACACCTTTATTTAACCAGGTTTGAGAACACCTTTATTTAACCAGGTAGGCCAGTTGAGATAAAGCAAAGCAATTCATTTGCAACTGCGACACAAACAACAACACAGAGTTACACATGGAGTAAACAACAACATAGTCAATAATACAGTAGAACAAAAGAAAACAAAACGTCTATATACAGTGAGTGCAAATGAGGTAAGATAAGGGAGTTAAGGCAATAAATAGGCCATGGTGGCGAAGTAATTACAATATAGCAATTAAACACTGGAATGGTAGATGTGCAGAAGATGAATGTGCAAGTAGAGATACTGGGGTGCAAAGGAGCAAGATAAATAAATAAATAAATACAGTATGGGGATGAGGTAGGTAGTGTCATGACTTTGCCCTCTTTGGGTACAGAGAGCACCATCTCCCTCTCTCTGCTCCTTCAACCAGGCTGCTGTGATCAGAGAGGTCGTAAATTCCTAGGGAAGACCCTGCCTCATGGCCACACAGTATTAGAGAGAGGGTAAACTTTCACAGAGGACAAAGAAATTGCTTCCACCTCACAGAACTTGAGGTACGAACACATTTCATGTTCCAGAGAAAATGTAAAAGATCAGTGAAGAATCCAGCTACGAACTGGTCCGTTTGTCACAACCTGTGAAGCTCATGGGAGACGGTGTGTCCACATTACCATAACGCTGTTTATATAATAGCCCCAGATATGAGGTTTACATCTAATTGTTGTATAAGATGAATGAGTGAGGATGATACTGTTTGTATAATGGTGTAATATGATTGTGGACTGTTTAATGAAGAAAAATACAATTCCCCTTTGATTTGAACTAAATCAGAGGACCGCCCCTGAGCCCAGTTAGGGTCATGAGCCCAGTTAGGGTCAGACATCCTGGACCGCCCCTTGACCGCCCCTGAGCCCAGTTAGGGTTTGACAGAGAGAGACATCAGATTTATATGGAAGACCGGAGCCCCAGACATCCTGGACCGCCCCTGAGCCCAGTTAGGGTCAGACATCCTGGACCGCCCCTGAGCCCAGTTAGGGATCCTGCCCCTGAGCCCAGTTAGGGTCAGACATCCTGGACCGCCCCTGAGCCCAGTTAGGGTCAGACATCCTGGACCGCCCCTGAGCCCAGTTAGGGTCAGACATCCTGGACCGCCCCTGAGCCCAGTTGGGTCAGGACCGCCCCTGAGCCCAGTTAGGGTCAGACATCCTGGACCGCCCTGAGCCCAGTTAGGGTCAGACATCCTGGACCGCCCCTGAGCCCAGTTAGGGTCTTTCACACAGGGTCACATTGAGCCCAGTTAGGGTCAGACATCCTGGACCAGCTACCCCTGAGCCCAGAAGCTTAGGGTCAGACATCCTGACCCTGAGCCCAGTTAGGGTCAGACATCCTAGCCCAGTTAGGGTCAGACATCCTGGACCGCCCTGAGCCCAGTTAGGGTCAGACATTACCGCCCCTGAGCCCAGTTATATCCAGGACCGCCCCTGAGCCCAGTTAGGGTCAGACATCCTGGACCGCCCCCTGAGCCCAGTTATACTGTCAGACATGATTGTGGCCCTGTTGGAAACATCCGCCCCTTTGCCCATTTGAACTAAATCAGAGGACCGCCCTGAGCCCAGTTAGGGTCAGACATCCTGGACCGCCCCTGAGCCCAGTTAGGGTCAGACATCCTGGACCGCCCCTGAGCCCAGTTAGGGTCAGACATCCTGGACCGCCCTGAGCCCAGTTAGGGTCAGACATCCTGGACCGCCCCTGAGCCCAGTTAGGGTCAGACATCCTGGACCGCCCCTGAGCCCAGTTAGGGTCAGACATCCTGGAGCCCAGTTAGGGTCAGACATCCTGGAGCCCCTGAGCCCAGTTAGGGTCAGACATCCTGGACCGCCCCTGAGCCCAGTTTGGGTCAGACATCCTGGACCGCCCATGAGCCCAGTTAGGGTCAGACATCCTGGACCGCCCCTTTCTGCCATTCCGAATAAAACCCAACTTTGAGAAATTATCACCAGACCAAGCTTACCTCAATTACCAGATGGCTAAAGGTTGTAGAATATTTTAACCATACCACGTGGTTAAACTCTTAGACTATCGATACCGACAGAATAAGAACAAGTCTTTGATATTAATTACTAGTCTGCAGCTAGGAATTTGGTATCATTGAACGCAAAGAACGACAACCGCCGAAACATCCATTCTACAACAAAATGAATGAATGTCGCTCTGAACTATCCCCTCTAACCACAACCGACAGAGTGCGAGAGAGGGAGAGAGACAATTCTACAAAAGAAAGACTTTTCACCAGCGATCAATTGTTCCCGAATGAGTGAGCTTTCATGTGTAAGGGATTAGCATTTGAATTGTTATAATTAACTCTGTAGGGACTTCTTCGTCGACCCCCATTGCCCCTTTGTCTAACAAGCCGCCATGCCGGTTGAGCCCACGAGGGCACATTCTATCATTTCATGTAACCATATTTACTGTTTGTTTATGCATTTCTGTGAATTACTTAGTTAGTAATAAATACATGATTTAAGACAATTGATGTATGCGTGACTCATAGTGAAGACTGGATTCGTGCCAACAATTTAGGACGTTTGGAGTGAGACTAACGTGAGGTAAAGTAAATCATTCATTAATCAGAAGACTATTTGATCAGATATGAAAATATCTGAAAGGTGATATTAAATTAGGAAATTATAACCTTGTAATCTGAATATTTTTCCTTGGTGCCCCTATTTCCTAGTTAATTAATTAGTTTGATCGCGTTATACTAATTACAGGGAATCTTTGATAAAACTATGACTTCAATTTAATGATAGTAAAGACACGACAGTAGATAGATGGGCTGTTTACAGATGGGCTATGTACAGGTACAGTGACCTGTGAGCTACTCTGACAGCTGGTGCTTAAAGCTAGTGAGGGAGATATGGGTCTCCAGCTTCAGAAATGTTTGCAGTTTGTTCCAGTCATTGGCAGCAGAGAACTGGAAGGAAAGATGACCTGCTGGAGCGCGTGCTACGAGTGGGTTCTGCTATGGTGACCAGTGAGCTGAGATAAGGTGGGGCTTTACCTAGCAGAGATTTGTAGATAACCTGTAGCCAGTGGGTTTGGTGACGAGTATAAAGCGAGGGCCAACCAACGAGAGCGTACAGGTCGTAATGGTGGGTAGTGTATGGGGCTCTGGTGACAAAACGGATGACACTGTGATAGACTGCATCCAGTTTGTTGAGTAGAGTGTTGGAGGCAATTTTATAGATGACATCACCGAAGTCGAGGATCAGTAGGATGGTTAGTTTTACGAGGGTATGTTTGGCAGCATAAGTGAAGGATGCTTTGTTGCGATATAGGAAGTGTATTCTAGATTTAATTTTGGATTGGAGATGCTTAATGTGAGTCTGGAAGGAGAGTTGTCCACGTATTCTAAGTCAGAGCCGTCCAGAGTAGTGATGCTGGACGGGCGAGCATGTGAGGACAGTGATCGGTTGAATAGCATGCATTTCATTTTACTTGCGTTTAAGAGCAGTTGGTGGCCACGGAAGGAGAGTTGTATGGCATTGAAGCTCGTCTGGAGGATTGTTAACACAGTGTCCAAAGAGGGGCCAGAAGTATACAGAATGGTGTCGTACGCGTAGAGGTGTATCAGAGAATCACCAGCAGCAAGAGCAACATCATTGATGTATACAGAGAAGAGAGTCGGCCCGAGAATTGAACCCTGTGGCACCCCCATAGAGACTGCCAGAGGTCAGGAACACAGGCACTCCGATTTGACACACTGAACTCTATAAGAGAAGTAGTTGGTAAACCAGGCGAGGCATTCATTTGAGAAACCAAGGCTGTCGAGTCTGCCAATAAGAATGTGGTGATTGACAGAGTCGAAAGCCTTGGCCAGGTCGAGGAATACGGCTGCGCAGTAATGTCTTTTGTCGATGGCGGTTACGATGTCGCTTAGGACCTTGAGCGTGGCTGAGGTGCACCCATGACCAGCTCTGAAACCAGATTGCATAGCGGAGAAGGTACGTCGGGATTCGAAATGGTCGGTCATCTGTGTGTTAACTTGGCTTTCGAAGACCTCAGAAAGACAGGGTAGGATAGATATAGGTCTGTAGCAGTTTGGGTCTAGAGTGTCTCCCCCTTTGAAGAGGGTTGATGACCGCGGCAGCTTTCCAATCTTTGGGAAGCTCAGACGATACGAAAGAGAGGTTGAACAGGCTAGGGGTTGCAAGATATACACAAAGCAAACCTTTTACTTCATAACTATAAGCTAGCTATATTTGACTCGTAATAATGTAGCTAACCAGATAGTTTAATCGGCAAAAATGATGTAAAACGAATATTATGCAAAGTAAATGTCCATTTTTCATGGGTAGCTAGCGAACACTTCTTCATGGCTATCTGGATAGCTAGCTAACAGTAGAAGCTAGCCAGTTACCCCTATTGACTTATTATGGGCATCCGATCTACAGTACATAGACAGGTAAACATGCCGAAATGAACACAGCATGTATTTATCAACCTATCAAGATAACATATTGTAGTCAGACAACATGAGATGTGAATTGGCAACATTTCCTTCCAAAGTTGGAGTGTGTGTTCTCTCGCTTCAGCTCACATAATGGCCGCCATTGATTTCAAGAAATGTTGCGTCATTTTTTTTACTCGGTTGCGTCATATTTTTTTGCATACTTTCCATTGAAGCCTGCATGGATGCATGCTTCAAAATATGTACAAACAGAGTACCCATTTGAGAAGTGCCCTCTGTGCTCTGTTTCGCATACTTTAATTTAGAGTCATACTCCCTCCCTCCAAGCTGCTCTGAGCATTTTGATAAACACCCACAGTGTGTACAGAAACACCCACAGTGTGTACATAAACACCCACAGTGTGTACAGAAACACCCACAGTGTGTACAGAAACACCCACAGTGTGTACAGAAACACCCACAGTGTGTACATAAACACCCACAGTGTGTACCTAAACACCCACAGTGTGTACAGAAACACCCACAGTGTGTACATAAACACCCACAGTGTGTACATAAACACCCACAGTGTGTCAGAAACACCCCAGTGTGTACCTAAACACCCACAGTGTGTACAGAAACACCCACAGTGTGTACAGAAACACCCACAGTGTGTACAGAAACACCCACAGTGTGTACAGAAACACCCACAGTGTGTACAGAAACACCCACAGTGTGTACAGAAACACCCACAGTGTGTACTCTCCTCTCTAAACACCCACGTGTGTCTCCCTTAGTGTCTAAAACCACAGTGTGTACAGAAACACCCACAGTGTGTACATAAACACCCACAGTGTGTACAGAAACACCCACAGTGTGTACATAAACACCCACAGTGTGTACAGAAACACCCACAGTGTGTACAGAAACACCCACAGTGTGTACATAAACACCCCAGTGTGTACATAAACACCCACAGTGTGTACATAAACACCCACAGTGTGTACATAAACACCCACAGTGTGTACAGAAACACCCACAGTGTGTACAGAAACACCCACAGTGTGTACAGAAACACAGAAACCCCACAGTGTGTACAGAAACACCCACAGTGTGTACAGAAACACCCATCTGTGTACAGAAACACTCTACAGTGTCCTACAGAAACAGCTTCTACAAATTTCTCCCCCTCTCCCCTCTCTCCCCTCTCCCCTCTCCCTCTCCCCTCTCCCCTTCCCCTCTCCCCTCTCCTCTCTCCCCTCAGTTCAATCTCCCCCTCCCCCTCCCCTCTCCTCTCTCCCCTCTCCCCTCTCCCCTCTCCTCTCTCCCCTCTCCCCTCTCCCCCTCCCCTCTCCCTCTCCAGAAAGCTCTCTAATGTATTTATTGGCATGGGAAACATGTTAACATTTCCAAAGTAAGTTCATTAAAAACTAAAACAAAACAACAATGACAAAAAACACCAGAGAAATTAAACAAAAGAACAAGGACAAAAATAAATGAATACAAAGAAATCTCTCTGTCTGACTCTCTCCCTTTCTGTCTCTCTCTCTCCCATTGGCATGGGAAACATATGTTTACTTTGGCAAAACAATAGAAATAGATCATAAACAAAAGTGAAATAAACAATATAACATGTGGTTTTCTGCCATTGTGTACTCTCTGTTTAGTGCCAAATAAGCATTCTAGTTTGCACAGTTTTTTGGGTAATTAATTCCAACATGTCAAATACCTTAGAGATCCTTTTTATGTCTCTATTTGGTTTGGTCAGGGTGTGATTTGGGGTGGGTATTCTATGTTCTATTATTTGTATTTCTATGTTTTGGCCGGGTAGGGTTCTCAATCAGGGACGGCTGTCTATCGTTGTCTCTGATTGAGAACCATACTTAGGTAGCCCTTTTCCCACCGGTCTTTGTGGGAAGTTGACTTTTGTTTATGGCACATAGCCTTTAGCGTCTCGGGTTGTTTTCTCGTTTGTTGTTTTGTTGGCGTCATTTTTTATAATAAAAGAAAATGTACGCTCACCATGCTGCACCTTGGTCCACATCCTTCAACAGCCGTGACACTCTCTCTCTCTCTTCCACCTCTCTCCTTCTCACTCCCTCTCTCTCTCTCTTCCACCTCTCTCCTTCTCACTCCCTCTCTCTCTCTCTTCCACCTCTCTCCTTCTCACTCCCTCTCTCCTTCTCACTCCCTCTCTCTCTCTCTTCCACCTCTCTCCTTCTCACTCCCTCTCTCTCCATCTTTTTCTATATTTACCTTCCTCTCTCTCCATTTCCCTCTGTTCCTACTACAGTAAACCAGTAGTGTTTTCCTACTCCGTCTGTTTGTTTGTGGAGAACATGACAGTTAGTGACAACAGAAGTCGTGTCACAGTGTGTGATGCTATGTCTGTCCGTCTGTCTGTCTCTCTAGCTCTGATACTATCACAAACTCCATCTGTCCATCTGTCTGTCTCTCTAGCTCTGATACTATCACAAACTCCATCTGTCCGTCTGTCTGTCTCTCTAGCTCTGATACTATCACAAACTCCATCTGTCCATCTGTCTGTCTCTCTAGCTCTGATACTATCACAAACTCCATCTGTCTGTCTCTCTAGCTCTGATACTATCACAAACTCCATCTGTCCATCTGTCTGTCTCTAGCTCTGATACTATCACAAACTCCATCTGTCCATCTGTCTGTCTCTCTAGCTCTGATACTATCACAAACTCCATCTGTCTGTCTCTCTAGCTCTGATACTATCACAAACTCCATCTGTCCATCTGTCTGTCTCTAGCTCTGATACTATCACAAACTCCATCTGTCCATCTGTCTGTCTCTCTAGCTCTGATACTATCACAAACTCCATCTGTCCATCTGTCTGTCTCTCTAGCTCTGATACTATCACAAACTCCATCTGTCCATCTGTCTGTCTCTCTAGCTCTGATACTATCACAAACTCCATCTGTCCATCTGTCTGTCTCTCTAGCTCTGATACTATCACAAACTCCATCTGTCCATCTGTCTGTCTCTCTAGCTCTGATACTATCACAAACTCCATCTGTCCATCTGTCTGTCTCTCTAGCTCTGATACTATCACAAACTCCATCTGTCCATCTGTCTGTCTCTAGCTCTGATACTATCACAAACTCCATCTGTCCATCTGTCTGTCTCTCTAGCTCTGATACTATCACAAACTCCATTTGTCCATCTGTCTGTCTCTCTAGCTCTGATACTATCACAAACTCCATTTGTCCATCTGTCTGTCTCTCTAGCTCTGATACTATCACAAACTCCATCTGTCCATCTGTCTGTCTGTCTCTCTAGCTCTGATACTATCACAAACTCCATTTGTCCATCTGTCTGTCTCTCTAGCTCTGATACTATCACAAACTCCATTTGTCCATCTGTCTGTCTCTCTAGCTCTACAATCACAAACTCCATCTGTCCATCTGTCTGTCTCTCTAGCTCTGATACTATCACAAACTCCATCTGTCCATCTGTCTGTCTCTCTAGCTCTGATACTATCACAAACTCCATCTGTCCATCTGTCTGTCTCTCTAGCTCTGATACTATCACAAACTCCATCTGTCCATCTGTCTGTCTCTCTAGCTCTGATACTATCACAAACTCCATCTGTCCATCTGTCTGTCTCTCTAGCTCTGATACTATCACAAACTCCATCTGTCCGTCTGTCTGTCCCTCTAGCTCTGATACTATCACAATCTCCATCTGTCTGTCTGTCTGTCTGTCTGTCTGTCTGTCTGTCTGTCTGTCTGTCTCTCTAGCTCTGATACTATCACAAACTCCATCTGTCCATCTGTCTGTCTCTCTAGCTCTGATACTATCACAAACTCTGTCTGTCTGTCTGTCTGTCTGTCTGTCTGTCTGTCTGTCTGTCTGTCTGTCTGTCTGTCTGTCTGTCTGTCTGTCTGTCTGTCTGTCTGTCTGTCTCTCTAGCTCTGATACTATCACAAACTCCATCTGTCCATCTGTCTGTCTGTCTCTCTAGCTCTGATACTATCACAAACTCCATCTGTCCGTCTGTCTGTCTCTCTAGCTCTGATACTATCACAAACTCCATTTGTCCATCTGTCTGTCTCTCTAGCTCTGATACTATCACAAACTCCATCTGTCCGTCTGTCTGTCTCTCTAGCTCTGATACTATCACAAACTCATCTGTCCGTCTGTCTGTCTCTCTAGCTCTGATACTATCACAAACTCCATCTGTCCATCTGTCTATCTCTCTAGTTCTGATACTATCACAAACTCCATCTGTCCATCTGTCTGTCTCTCTAGCTCTGATACTATCACAAACTCCATCTGTCTGTCTCTCTAGCTCTGATACTATCACAAACTCCATCTGTCCATCTGTCCGTCTCTCTAGCTCTGATACTATCACAAACTCCATCTGTCTGTCTCTCTAGCTCTGATACTATCACAAACTCCATCTGTCCATCTGTCCGTCTCTCTAGCTCTGATACTATCACAAACTCCATCTGTCCATCTGTCTGTCTCTCTAGCTCTGATACTATCACAAACTCCATCTGTCCGTCTGTCTGTCTCTCTAGCTCTGATACTATCACAAACTCCATCTGTCCATCTGTCTATCTCTCTAGCTCTGATACTATCACAAACTCCATCTGTCCATCTGTCTGTCTCTCTAGCTCTGATACTATCACAAACTCATCTGTCCATCTGTCTGTCTCTCTAGCTCTGATACTATCACAAACTCCATCTGTCCATCTGTCTGTCTCTCTAGCTCTGATACTATCACAAACTCCATCTGTCCATCTGTCTGTCTCTAGCTCTGATACTATCACAAACTCCATCTGTCCATCTGTCTGTCTCTCTAGCTCTGATACTATCACAAACTCCATCTGTCTGTCTGTCTGTCTCTCTAGCTCTGATACTATCACAAACTCCATCTGTCCATCTGTCTGTCCCTCTAGCTCTGATACTATCACAAACTCCATCTGTCCATCTGTCTGTCTCTCTAGCTCTGATACTATCACAAACTCCATCTGTCCATCTGTCTGTCTCTCTAGCTCTGATACTATCACAAACTCCATCTGTCCATCTGTCTGTCCCTCTAGCTCTGATACTATCACAAACTCCATCTGTCTGTGTCACTCTGAAGAACAACGGTGTTACCATAGCAACAAGCTCTCACAGTCTCAGTGCAGAACTAGACACTTTTGAACTTTTCTCGGAACGTCAAAGGGTTAAAGGTTAAGGTTTTGGTTAGGGTTTAAACATTATGTTTAGGCATTCGTTCCGAATGGTTACGTTAAGGGGTTAAAACGAAACTATAAACGTCTGTCTGCCGTTTGGATCGAACATGTGATCTCCTGATCCAGAGGCATGATGGGATTAAGCCTGCTTGCTCACTGTTGCCTCTAGAGGCTGATTTTAAGGCCTTTTCCCCACATCATCAAGACATAGACAGACGTCCAATTTCGAAATCAATCTTGAGTGATCTGCCGGTACGATAGATGGGGAGGAGGTGGCAAAGAGAAGTGGAGAGGAGAGGAGGTGGGGCGGAGAGGTTAGTAGGAGAGGAGAGGAGGTGGGTAGGAGAGGAGAGGAGGTGGGGAGAAGAGGAGAGGAGGTGGGGAGAAGAGGTGGGGAGGAGAGATTAGTAGGAGAGGAGAGGAGATGGTGGAGAGGAGAGGAGAGGAGGTGGGGAGAAGAGGTGGGGAGGAGAGATTAGTAGGAGAGGAGAGGTGGTGGGGAGAGGAGAGGAGAGGAGAAGTTAGTAGGAGAGGAGAGGTGGTGGGGAGAGGAGAGGAGAGGTTAGTAGGAGAGGAGAGGTGGTGGGGAGAGGAGAGGAGAGGAGAGGTTAGTAGGAGAGGAGAGGTGGTGGGGAGAGGAGAGGAGAGGTTAGTAGGAGAGGAGAGGTGGTGGGGAGAGGAGAGGAGAGGTTAGTAGGAGAGGAGAGGTGGTGGGGAGAGGAGAGGAGAGGTTAGTAGGAGAGGAGAGGTGGTGGGGAGAGGAGAGGAGAGGAGAGGTTAGTAGGAGAGGAGAGGTGGTGGGGAGAGGAGAGGAGAGGTTAGTAGCTAAGTGGTAATAAACTGTGGTGAGACTTCAGGAGATAATCCAGATATAGTGTGTAATGTATGTGCGTTAGTGGGTTGGACTTTAGAAGCAGCTTTGTCCTTGTCGGAGAGGAGGAGGGACATTTAAGACGCTATGATGTTATGTGTGATATATAAACTAATGTACATGTTATTTTAAGTAGAACTCTCGGGAATAAACGCTATTGAGTAATTTGAGACTGATCTTTGTCTATTTTATGCAAATAAGAACCTTACAAATTCTTAGAAACGGACAAAGTGTTTTGCTTTGTTATAATTGATTGGTTAACGAACATATACAGTGTAATGTAATATACAGTGGGGCAAAAAAGTATACAAGACTTACAATACAATATCACAGAAGTTAGTCAAGGATTTAATGATCACACCGTTTTATTACAAAGAAAACAAACAAACTGTACATGAGGATGAAGGGTGTTTACATTGTTTCAGAAGGAAATAAAAACAGATAGAATCTGACTCCCATTCTTCGCTCAGATAGAAGCTGACTCCCATTCTTCGCTCAGATAGAAGCTGACTCCCATTCTTAGCTCAGATAGAAGCTGACTCCCATTCTTAGCTCAGATAGAATCTGACTCCCATTCTTCGCTCAGATAGAAGCTGACTCCCATTCTTAGCTCAGATAGAAGCTGACTCCCATTCTTAGCTCAGATAGAAGCTGACTCCCATTCTTAGCTCAGATAGAAGCTGACTACCATTCTTAGCTCAGATAGAAGCTGACTCCCATTCTTCGCTCAGATAGAAGCTGACTCCCATTCTTAGCTCAGATAGAAGCTGACTTCATTCTTAGCTGATAGAAGCTGACTCCCATTCTTAGCTCAGATAGAAGCTGACTCCCATTCTTCGCTCAGATAGAAGCTGACTCCCATTCTTAGGGCAGATAGAAGCTGACTCCCGTTCTTAGCTCAGATAGAAGCTGACTGTTCTTAGCTCAGATAGAAGCTGACTCCCATTCTTAGCTCAGATAGAAGCTGACTCCCATTCTTAGCTCAGATAGAAGCTGACTCCCATTCTTAGCTCAGATAAAGCTGACTACCATTCTTAGCTCAGATAGAAGCTGACTCCCATTCTTAGCTCAGATAGAAGCTGACTACCATCTGGAGGAGAGGGGGCTGGGTCTCTTCCACTTCATGATTGTGACTTGGGATCACAAAAATACAGTTTTATATAGCTAGCTCAGATAGAAGCTGACTCCCATTCTTAGCTCAGATAGAAGCTGACTCCCATTCTTAGCTCAGATAGAAGCTGACTCCCATTCTTAGCTCAGATAGAAACTGACTCCCATTCTTAGCTCAGATAGAAGCTGACTCCCATTCTTAGCTCAGATAGAAGCTGACTACCATTCTTAGCTCAGATAGAAGCTGACTCCCATTCTTAGCTCAGATAGAAGCTGACTCCCATTCTTAGCTCAGATAGAAGCTGACTCCCATTCTTAGCTCAGATAGAAGCTGACTACCATTCTTAGCTCAGATAGAAGCTGACTCCCATTCTTAGCTCAGATAGAAGCTGACTCCCATTCTTAGCTCAGATAGAAGCTGACTACCATTCTTAGCTCAGATAGAAGCTGACTCCCATTCTTAGCTCAGATAGAAGCTGACTCCCATTCTTAGCTCAGATAGAAGCTGACTCCCATTCTTAGCTCAGATAGAAGCTGACTCCCATTCTTAGCTCAGATAGAAGCTGACTCCCATTCTTAGCTCAGATAGAAGCTGACTCCCATTCTTAGCTCAGATAGAAGCTGACTCCCATTCTTAGCTCAGATAGAAGCTGACTCCCATTCTTAGCTCAGATAGAAGCTGACTCCCATTCTTAGCTCAGATAGAAGCTGACT
This sequence comes from Oncorhynchus keta, assembly GCF_023373465.1. Classification (NCBI taxonomy): domain Eukaryota; kingdom Metazoa; phylum Chordata; class Actinopteri; order Salmoniformes; family Salmonidae; genus Oncorhynchus; species Oncorhynchus keta. The sequence continues at coordinate 79,013,195 of NC_068430.1, forward strand.
CCCATTCTTAGCTCAGATAGAAGCTGACTCCCATTCTTAGCTCAGATAGAAGCTGACTCCCATTCTTAGCTCAGATAGAAGCTGACTACCATTCTTAGCTCAGATAGAAGCTGACTCCCATTCTTAGCTCAGATAGAAGCTGACTCCCATTCTTAGCTCAGATAGAAGCTGACTCCCATTCTTAGCTCAGATAGAAGCTGACTCCCATTCTTAGCTCAGATAGAAGCTGACTCCCATTCTTAGCTCAGATAGAAGCTGACTCCCATTCTTAGCTCAGATAGAAGCTGACTCCCATTCTTAGCTCAGATAGAAGCTGACTCCCATTCTTAGCTCAGAAGCTGACTCCCATTCTTAGCTCAGATAGAAGCTGACTCCCATTCTTAGCTCAGATAGAAGCTGACTCCCATTCTTAGCTCAGATAGAAGCTGACTCCCATTCTTAGCTCAGATAGAAGCTGACTCCCATTCTTAGCTCAGATAGAAGCTGACTCCCATTCTTAGCTCAGATAGAAGCTGACTCCCATTCTTAGCTCAGATAGAAGCTGACTCCCATTCTTAGCTCAGATAGAAGCTGACTCCCATTCTTAGCTCAGATAGAAGCTGACTCCCATTCTTAGCTCAGATAGAAGCTGACTCCCATTCTTAGCTCAGATAGAAGCTGACTCCCATTCTTAGCTCAGATAGAAGCTGACTCCCATTCTTAGCTCAGATAGAAGCTGACTC
>NC_068430.1:79018916-79033916 GCF_023373465.1 Oncorhynchus keta
ACACACACACACACACACACACACACCTCCACAACACAACCATATTGAGCAGATTGGACACTGTTCTGTCCTCCTCTCCCCCATTTTCACTCTTCCTCAATCCCTCCCTCTGCCTTTCTCTCTCTCCTCTCTCTCTCCATCTCCCCCTGTACAACCCTCTCGCAAACCCCCTCTCTATATCCTTCTCTCCATCTCCCCCTGTACAACCCTCTTGCAAACCCTCTCTCTATATCCCTCTCTCTCCATCTCCCCCTGTACAACCCTCTTGCAAACCCCTCTATATATCCTTCTCTCCATCTCGCCCTGTACAACCCTCTCGCAAACCCTCTCTCTATATCCCTCTCTCTCCATCCCCCTCTCCATCCCTCTCTCTCCATCCCTCTCTCTCTCCATCACTCTCTCTCCATCCCTCTCTCTCCATCCCTCTCTCTCTCCATCCCTCTCTCTCTCCATCCCTCCCTCTCCATCCCCCTCTCCATCCCTCTCTCTCCATCCCCCTCTCTCCACCCCCTCTCTCTCCATCCCCCTCTCCATCCCGCTCTCTCCATCCCCCTCTCCATCTCTCTCTCTCCAACGCCCTCTCTCTCCATCCCTCTCTCTCCGTCCCCCACTCCATCCCTATCACTCCATCCCTCTCTCACCATCCCTCTCTCCATCCCTCTCTCTCTCCATCCCTCTCTCCATCCCTCTCTCTCCATCCTCTCTCTCTCCATCCCTCTCTCTCCATCCCTCTCTCTCCATCCCTCTCTCTCTATCCCTTTCTGTCTCCATCCCTCTCTCTCCATCCCTCTATCTCTCCATCCCTCTCTCTCCATCCCTTTCTCTCTCCATCCCTCTCTCTCTATCCCTCTCTCTCCATCTCTCTCTCCATCCCTCTCTCTCCATCCCCTCTCTCTCCCTCCTCTCTCTCCATCCCTCTCTCTCTCCATCCCTCTCTCTCCATCCCCTCTCTCTCCATCCCTCTCTCTCCATCCCTCTCTCTCCATCCCTCTCTCCATCCCCTCTCTCTCCATCCCCCTCTCTCCATCCCCTCTCTCCTCTCTCCCTCCCTCTCTATCCCTCTGGTCTCTCCATCCCTCTCTCTCCATCCTCTCTCTCTCCACCCTCTCTCTCCATCCCTCTCTCTCTCCATCCCTCTCTCTCCATCCCTCTCTCTCTCCATCCCTCTCTCTCCATCCCTCTATCTCTCCATCCCTTTCTCTCTCCATCCCTCTCATATATACACTCCTACTGAGACCACAGCACCAGTAATACCCGCTCCCTATACCACAAACTGATTGGTCCTCCTCCCCTCCCTATACCACACACTGATTGGTCCTCCTCCCCTCCCTATACCACACACTGATTGGTCCTCCTCCCCTCCCTATACCACACACTGATTGGTCCTCCTCCCCTCCCTATACCACACACTGATTGGTCCTCCTCCCCTCCCTATACTATACACTGATTGGTCCTCCTCCCCTCCCTATACTATACACTGATTGGTCCTCCTTCCCTCTCTATACTATACACTGATTGGTCCTCCTCCCCTCCCTATACTATACACTGATTGGTCCTCCTCCCCTCCCTATACTATACACTGATTGGTCCTCCTTCCCTCTCTATACTATACACTGATTGGTCCTCCTCCCCTCCCTATACTATACACTGATTGGTCCTCCTTCCCTCCCTATACTATACACTGATTGGTCCTCCTCCCCTCCCTATACCACACACTGATTGGTCCTCCTCCCCTCCCTATACCACACACTGATTGGTCCTCCTCCCCTCCCTATACCACACACTGATTGGTCCTCCTCCCCTCCCTATACTATACACTGATTGGTCCTCCTCCCCTCCCTATACTATACACTGATTGGTCCTCCTTCCCTCTCTATACTATACACTGATTGGTCCTCCTCCCCTCCCTATACTATACACTGATTGGTCCTCCTCCCCTCCCTATACTATACACTGATTGGTCCTCCTTCCCTCTCTATACTATACACTGATTGGTCCTCCTCCCCTCCCTATACTATACACTGATTGGTCCTCCTCCCCTCTACTCCAAACTGGCTGCTGTGTGCCGTGTGTCCCTTACATCTGTAATATGGTTTATACACACAGGGCTCACTCCCTCATCACCTGGCTATTCTGTGGCTGTGTGTCCCTTACATCTGTAATATGGTTTATACACACAGGGCTCACTCCCTCCTCACCTGGCTATTCTGTGCTGTGTGTCCCTTACATCTGTAATATGGTTTATACACACAGGGCTCACTCCCTCATCACCTGGCTATTCTGTGCTGTGTGTCCCTTACATCTGTAATATGGTTTATACACACAGGGCTCACTCCCTCCTCACCTGGCTATTCTGTGCTGTGTGTCCCTTACATCTGTAATATGGTTTACACACACAGGGCTCACTCCCTCCTCACCTGGCTATTCTGTGGTGTGTGTCCCTTACATCTGTAATATGGTTTATACACACAGGGCTCACTCCCTCCTCACCTGGCTATTCTGTGGTGTGTGTCCCTTACATCTGTAATATGGTTTACACACACAGGGCTCACTCCCTCCTCACCTGGCTATTCTGTGGTGTGTGTCCCTTACATCTGTAATATGGTTTATACACACAGGGCTCACTCCCTCCTCACCTGGCTATTCTGTGGTGTGTGTCCCTTACATCTGTAATATGGTTTACACACACAGGGCTCACTCCTCTCTCACCTGGCTATTCTGTGCTGTGTGTCCCTTACATCTGTAATATGGTTTACACACACAGGGCTCACTCCCTCCTCACCTGTCTATTCTGTGGTGTGTGTCCCTTACATCTGTAATATGGTTTACACACACAGGGCTCACTCCCTCCTCACCTGTCTATTCTGTGGTGTGTGTCCCTTACATCTGTAATATGGTTTATACACACAGGGCTCACTCCCCTCCTCACCTGGCTATTCTGGTGTGTGTCCCTTACATCTGTAATATGGTTTACACACACAGGGCTCACTCCCTCCTCACCTGGCTATTCTGTGGTGTGTGTCCCTTACATCTGTAATATGGTTTATACACACAGGGCTCACTCCCTCCTCACCTGGCTATTCTGTGGTGTGTGTCCCTTACATCTGTAATATGGTTTACACACACAGGGCTCACTCCCTCATCACCTGGCTATTCTGTGCTGTGTGTCCCTTACATCTGTAATATGGTTTATACACACAGGGCTCACTCCCTCCTCACCTGGCTATTCTGTGCTGTGTGTCCCTTACATCTGTAATATGGTTTATACACACAGGGCTCACTCCCTCCTCACCTGGCTATTCTGTGGCGTGTGTCCCTTACATCTGTAATATGGTTTATACACACAGGGCTCATGGTTGTCCCTTACATCTGTAATATACACACACAGGGCTCACTCCCTCATCACCTGGCTATTCTGTGCTGTGTGTCCCTTACATCTGTAATATGGTTTATACACACAGGGCTCACTCCCTCATCACCTGGCTATTCTGTGCTGTGTGTCCCTTACATCTGTAATATGGTTTATACACACAGGGCTCACTCCCTCCTCACCTGGCTATTCTGTGGTGTGTGTCCCTTACATCTGTAATATGGTTTATACACACAGGGCTCACTCCCTCCTCACCTGGCTATTCTGTGCTGTGTGTCCCTTACATCTGTAATATGGTTTATACACACAGGGCTCACTCCCTCCTCACCTGGCTATTCTGTGGTGTGTGTCCCTTACATCTGTAATATGGTTTACACACACAGGGCTCACTCCCTCCTCACCTGGCTATTCTGTGGTGTGTGTCCCTTACATCTGTAATATGGTTTATACACACAGGGCTCACTCCCTCCTCACCTGGCTATTCTGTGCTGTGTGTCCCTTACATCTGTAATATGGTTTATACACACAGGGCTCACTCCCTCCTCACCTGGCTATTCTGTGGTGTGTGTCCGTTGTGTCCATCGTGGTTCCTAGGCGACAGGAAGGAGTCGTCTCTCGTCGTCTCTCTAGTTTTCTCCATCCTCGGGGCGCTGGGGTCACCATCCTCCACGCCGTTGGCCTTCCGCACGCACAGAACCTTCCGGAATAAATCAAGCACATGGGACCGGGAAGACGATGCACTGTGGTGAGCACTGAGGAAAACGGTATTTTATATAAATACAGGACATGTACTAATACATGTCTATTCTATGAAATAACAGATTGTTCTGTGAAGGGGATGGTGCTGCTGGCCATGAAGCACCTCCAGGTCCCCAGGTCTTCCTCGCAAAAGAGCTTTCAAGCCTCAAGTATCTTTTCCTGTTTATATAAAGGTTAAAATAAGGTTGAATAAATAAATATCACCTTTCTGAAGCTCTGTCTGAAGTTGTCTGACAGGAAGCCATAGAGCAGAGGGTTGGCACAGGAGTTAACATAGGACAGGATGACTGGGGAGTAGAGACAAAACTAATGGTCAATGTCTGTCTCAAACTTTTATCCTTCTCTCTCTCTCCCACCTCTCTTTCTCTCTCCCACCTCTCTTTCTCTCTCCCACCTCTCTCTTTCTCACACCTCTCTCTCTGTTTCTCTCTCTCTGTTTCTCTCTCTCTCTCTCTCTCTCTCTCTCTCTCTCTCTCTCTCTCTCTCTCTCTCTCTCTCTCTCTCTCTCTCTCTCTCTCTCTCTCTCTCTCTCTCTCTCTCCTCCTATTTCTCTCGCTCTCCTTCTCTCTCTCTCTCTCTCTCTCTCTCTCTCTCTCCTCTCTCTCTCTCTCTCTCTCTCTCTCTCTCTCTCTCTCTCTCTCTCTCTCTCCCACCTCTCTCTCTCGCTCTTCTTCTCTCTCTCCCACCTCTCTTTCTCTCTCTCTCTCACCTCTCTCTCCCACCTCTTTCTCTTGCTCTCCTTCTCCCTCTCCCACCTGTCTCTCTCTCTCCTTCTCTCTCTCCCACCTCTCTTCTCTCTCTCTCTCTCTCTCTCTCTCTCTCTCTCTCCTCTCTCTCTCTCTCTCTCTCCCACCTCTCCCACCTCTCTCTCCCTCTCGCTCTCCTTCTCTCTCTCCCATCTCTCTTTCTCTCTCTCTCTCACCTCTCTCTCTCTCCCACCTCTTTCTCTCGCTCTCCTTCTCTCTCTCTCACCTGTCTCTCTCTCCTCTCTCTCCCACCTCTCTCTCTCTCTCTCTCCCCCCCCTCTCTCTCTCTCTCTCCCATCCCTCTTTCCCCTTTCCTCCCCCTCTCCTCCCCTTCTTTTCCCTCTCCTCCCCGTCTTTTACCATCTCCTCCCCCTCTCCCCATTTCCTCCCCCTCCTTCCCTCTCTGTCCCTTCTGTTTCCCCTCTCATCCCCATTTCCCCATTCCCCCCCCCCTTTCCCCTCTCCTCCACATCTCCTCCCCCTCTTTCTCCTCCCCTCTCCTCCCCATCTCCTCCCCCTCTTTCCCCTCTCCTCCCCATCTCCTCCCCTCTTTCCCCTCTCCCCTCTCCTCCCCCTCTTTCCCCTCTCCTCCCATCTCCTCCCCCTCTTTCCCCTCTCCTCCCATCTCCTCCCCCTCTTTCCACTCTTTCCCTCTTTTCCCCTCTCCTCCTCTCTACAACCCTCTCCCCCCTTAGGGTTAGAGTGAGTGTAGCCTATTCCCCATAGGGCTCTGGTAAACAGTAGTTTCTTCTGGTACCAGAGAAGAAGTAGACTCCGGCGGTCACGGAGGACTCTGGGATGATGATGATGAGGTTGATGATGTTGATGATGAAGAAGGGGAGCCAGCAGAGGACGAAGACCACCACGATGATCACCACCATACGGGTCACCTTGCGCTCTGACCGCCGGCGCTTGGTGAAGCCCGCCCGCACACCTGAAGACTTCACCTGGAGGGGGAACAAAATGGTGTTGGTTAGAGAAGGGAACGTTGCAGCAGAGTCTCTCTTACATACAAATAGGTCAATATAAAACACACACAGAAAAGAATGGTTGGAATGACAAAACAGAACTAAATAATATTCCGGAATGCTTTCTCACACACCTTGAAGATAATGACCAGACAACCAGCCAGGTCACCCGGGGCACCAGTCAGTATTAGTCCATCCAGGTCTGAGGTGGGGAGATGGTGTGGAAACAGACCACTAGGGGCACCAGTGAGTGCATTCAAGTAGGTTGGGGTTTTGATGGGGTGTTGTTGTAGATGGGTGAAAGCATCTGCCTCTGGTGCAAAGGTTGTTTGTTTTAATCTTTGTTTTAAGCCCAGCCCAAACCTTAACCATTCAGAGTTAATACCCTAACCTTAACCATTCAGAGTTAATACCCTAACCTTAACCATTCAGAGTTAATACCCAAACCTTAACCATTCAGAGTTAATACCCTAACCTTAACCATTCAGAGTTAATACCCTAACCTTAACCATTCAGAGTTAATACCCAAACCTTAACCATTCAGAGTTAATACCCAAACCTTAACCATTCAGAGTTAATACCCTAACCTTAACCATTCAGAGTTAATACCCTAACCTTAACCATTCAGAGTTAATACCCTAACCTTAACCATTCAGAGTTAATACAAACCTTAACCCAGAGTTAAACCATTAACCATTCAGAGTTAATAACCATTCAGAGTTAATACCCAAACCTTAACCATTCAGAGTTAATACCCAAACCTTAACCATTCAGAGTTAATACTAACCTAAACCTTAACCATTCAGAGTTAAAAACCTTAACCATTCAGAGTTAAAACCTTAACCATTCAGAGTTAATACCCTAACCTTAACCATTCAGAGTTAATACCCAAACCTTAACCATTCAGAGTTAATACCCTAACCTTAACCATTCAGAGTTAATACCCTAACCTTAACCATTCAGAGTTAGTACCCTAACCTTAACCATTCAGAGTTAATACCTAACCTTAACCATTCAGAGTTAATGCCTAACCTTAACCATTCAGAGTTAATACCCAAACCTTAACCATTCAGAGTTAATACCCTAACCTTAACCATTCAGAGTTAATACCCTAACCTTAACCATTCAGAGTTAATGCCTAACCTTAACCATTCAGAGTTAATACCCAAACCTTAACCATTCAGAGTTAATACCAAACCTTAACCATTCAGAGTTAATACCCTAACCTTAACCTTAACCATTCAGAGTTAATACCCTAACCTTAACCATTCAGAGTTAATTAACCTTAACCATTCACCTAACCTTAACCATTCAGAGTTAATACCCTAACCTTAACCATTCAGAGTTAATACCTAACCTTAACCATTCAGAGTTAATACCCTAACCTTAACCATTCAGAGTTAATACCTAACCTTAACCATTCAGAGTTAATACCTAACCTTAACCATTCAGAGTTAATACCTAACCTTAACCATTCAGAGTTAATACCCTAACCTTAACCATTCAGAGTTAACCTTAACCATTCAGAGTTAATACCCTAACCTTAACCATTCAGAGAGTTAATAACCTTAACAAACCTTAACCATTCAGAGTTAATACCTAACCTTAACCATTCAGAGTTAATACCCTAACCTTAACCATTCAGAGTTAATAACCATTCAGAGTTAATAAACCTTAACCATTCAGAGTTAATACCCTAACCTTAACCATTCAGAGTTAATACCTAACCTTAACCATTCAGAGTTAATACCTTAACCATTCAGAGTTAAACCTTAACCATTCAGAGTTAATACCCTAACCTTAACCATTCAGAGTTAATACCCTAACCTTAACCATTCAGAGTTAATACCCTAACCTTAACCATTCAGAGTTAATACCCTAACCTTAACCATTCAGAGTTAATACCCAAACCTTAACCATTCAGAGTTAATACCCAAACCTTAACCATTCAGAGTTAATACCCTAACCTTAACCATTCAGAGTTAATACCCAAACCTTAACCATTCAGAGTTAATACCCAAACCTTAACCATTCAGAGTTAATACCCAAACCTTAACCATTCAGAGTTAATACCCTAACCTTAACCATTCAGAGTTAATACCCTAACCTTAACCATTCAGAGTTAATACCCTAACCTTAACCATTCAGAGTTAATACCCTAACCTTAACCATTCAGAGTTAATACCCAAACCTTAACCATTCAGAGTTAATACCCTAACCTTAACCATTCAGAGTTAATACCCTAACCTTAACCATTCAGAGTTAATACCCTAACCTTAACCATTCAGAGTTAATACCCAAACCTTAACCATTCAGAGTTAATACTTAACCATTCAAACCTTAACCATTCAGAGTTAATACCCTAACCTTAACCATTCAGAGTTAATACCCAAACCTTAACCATTCAGAGTTAATACCCAAACCTTAACCATTCAGAGTTAATACCTAACCTTAACCATTCAGAGTTAATACCCAAACCTTAACCATTCAGAGTTAAACCCTAACCTTAACCATTCAGAGTTAATACCTAACCTTAACCATTCAGAGTTAATACCCTAACCTTAACCATTCAGAGTTAATACCCTAACCTTAACCATTCAGAGTTAATACCCTAACCTTAACCATTCAGAGTTAATACCCTAACCTTAACCATTCAGAGTTAATACCCAAACCTTAACCATTCAGAGTTAATACCCTAACCTTAACCATTCAGAGTTAATACCCTAACCTTAACCATTCAGAGTTAATACCCTAACCTTAACCATTCAGAGTTAATACCTAACCTTAACCATTCAGAGTTAATACCCTAACCTTAACCATTCAGAGTTAATACCCTAACCTTAACCATTCAGAGTTAATACCCTAACCTTAACCTTAACCATTCAGAGTTAATACCTAACCTTAACCATTCAGAGTTAATACCTAACCTTAACCCAGAGTTAATAAACCTTAACCATTCAGAGTTAATACCTAACCTTAACCATTCAGAGTTAATACCCTAACCTTAACCATTCAGAGTTAATACCCTAACCTTAACCATTCAGAGTTAATACCCTAACCTTAACCATTCAGTTAATAATAACCATTCAGAGTTAACCTTAACCATTAATACCCTAACCTTAACCATTCAGAGTTAATACCTAACCTTAACCATTCAGAGTTAATACCTAACCTTAACCATTCAGAGTTAATACCCTTAACCTTAACCATTCAGAGTTAATACCCTAACCTTAAACAGTTAATACCTAACCTTAACCATTAACCTAACCTTAACCATTCAGAGTTAATACCCAAACCTTAACCATTCAGAGTTAATACCCTAACCTTAACCATTCAGAGTTAATACCTAACCTTAACCATTCAGAGTTAATACCTAACCTTAACCATTCAGAGTTAATACCTAACCTTAACCATTCAGAGTTAATACCTAACCTTAACCATTCAGAGTTAATACCTAACCTTAACCATTCAGAGTTAATACCTAACCTTAACCATTCAGAGTTAAACCTAAAGAGTTAACCATTAACCAGAGTTAATACCTAACCTTAACCATTCAGAGTTAATACCCTAACCAACCCTTAACCATTCAGAGTTTAAACCTTAACCCTTAACCATTCAGAGTTAATACCCTAACCTTAACCATTCAGAGTTAATACCCTAACCTTAACCATTCAGAGTTAATACCTAACCTTAACCATTCAGAGTTAATACCTAACCTTAACCATTCAGAGTTAATACCTAACCTTAACCATTCAGAGTTAATACCCAAACCTTAACCATTCAGAGTTAATACCCTAACCTTAACCATTCAGAGTTAATACCCAAACCTTAACCATTCAGAGTTAATACCTAACCTTAACCATTCAGAGTTAATACCCTAACCTTAACCATTCAGAGTTAATTAATAACCATTCAGAGTTAAAACCTTAACCATTCAGAGTTAATACCCTAACCTTAACCATTCAGAGTTAATACCCTAACCTTAACCATTCAGAGTTAATACCCAAACCTTAACCATTCAGAGTTAATACCCTAACCTTAACCATTCAGAGTTAATACCCAAACCTTAACCATTCAGAGTTAATACCCTAACCTTAACCATTCAGAGTTAATACCCTAACCTTAACCATTCAGAGTTAATACCCTAACCTTAACCATTCAGAGTTAATACCCTAACCTTAACCATTCAGAGTTAATACCTAACCTTAACCATTCAGAGTTAATACCTAACCTTAACCATTCAGAGTTAATACCCTAACCTTAACCATTCAGAGTTAATACCCAAACCTTAACCATTCAGAGTTAATACTAACCAACCACCAGAGTTAACCAAACCTTAACCATTCAGAGTTAATACCCAAACCTTAACCATTCAGAGTTAACCTTAACCATTCAAACCTTAACCATTCAGAGTTAATACCCAAACCTTAACCATTCAGAGTTAATACCTAACCTTAACCATTCAGAGTTAATAACCCAGAGTTAATAAACCTTAACCATTCAGAGTTAAACCCTAACCTTAACCATTCAGAGTTAATACCCAAACCTTAACCATTCAGAGTTAACCTTAACCATTCAGAGTTAATACCCTAACCTTAACCATTCAGAGTTAATACCCCTAACCTTAACCATTCAGAGTTAATACCCTAACCTTAACCATTCAGAGTTAATAACCATTCAGAGATAATAACCTTAACCATTCAGAGTTAATACCCTAACCTTAACCATTCAGAGTTAATACCCTAACCTTAACCATTCAGAGTTAATACCCAAACCTTAACCATTCAGAGTTAATACCATTCAGAGTTAATAACCTTAACCATTCAGAGTTAATACCCTAACCTTAACCATTCAGAGTTAATACCCTAACCTTAACCATTCAGAGTTAATACCTAACCTTAACCATTCAGAGTTAATACCCAAACCTTAACCATTCAGAGTTAATACCCTAACCTTAACCATTTAATACCATTCAGAACCTTAACCATTCAGAGTTAACCATTCAGAGTTAATACCCTAACCTTAACCATTCAGAGTTAATACCCAAACCTTAACCATTCAGAGTTAATACCCTTAATTCCTTAACCATTAACCAGAGTTAATACCCAAACCTTAACATTCAGAGTTAACCATTCAGAGTTAATATAACCCTTAACCATTCAGAGTTAACCATTCATTCAGTTAATACCCAAACCTTAACCATTCAGAGTTAATACCTAACCTTAACCATTCAGAGTTAATACCCAAACCTTAACCATTCAGAGTTAATACCCTAACCTTAACCATTCAGAGTTAATACCCTAACCTTAACCATTCAGAGTTAATAACCTTAACCCAGAGTTAAACCTAATTAACCATTCAGAGTTAATACCCTAACCTTAACCATTCAGAGTTAATACTAACCATTCAGAGTTAATAAACCTTAACCATTCAGAGTTAATACCCTAACCTTAACCATTCAGAGTTAATTAACCTTAACCATTCAGAGTTAATACCCTAACCTTAACCATTCAGAGTTAATACCCAAACCTAACCTTAACCATTCAGAGTTAATACCCTAACTTAACCATTCAGAGTTAACCATTAACCATTCAGAGTTAATACCCTAACCTTAACCATTCAGAGTTAATACCTAACCTTAACCATTCAGAGTTAATTAACCTTAACCATTCAGAGTTAATACCTAACCTTAACCATTCAGAGTTAACCTTAACCCAGAGTTAATACCTTAACCATTCAGAGTTAATACCTAACCTTAACCATTCAGAGTTAATACCCTAACCTTAACCATTCAGAGTTAATACCCTAACCTTAACCATTCAGAGTTAATACCCTAACCTTAACCATTCAGAGTTAATACCCTAACCTTAACCATTCAGAGTTAATACCTAACCTTAACCATTCAGAGTTAATACCCTAACCTTAACCATTCAGAGTTAATACCCTAACCTTAACCATTCAGAGTTAATACCTAACCTTAACCATTCAGAGTTAATACCTAACCTTAACCATTCAGAGTTAATAACCATTCAGAGTTAATACCCTAACCTTAACCATTCAGAGTTAATACCCTAACCTTAACCATTCAGAGTTAATACCTAACCTTAACCATTCAGAGTTAATTAACCTTAACCATTCAGAGTTAATACCTAACCTTAACCATTCAGAGTTAATACCTAACCTTAACCATTCAGAGTTAATACCTAACCTTAACCATTCAGAGTTAATACCCAAACCTTAACCATTCAGAGTTAATACCTAACCTTAACCATTCAGAGTTAATACCCTAACCTTAACCATTCAGAGTTAATACCCAGAGTTAAACCTTAACCATTCAGAGTTAATTAATACCTAACCTTAACCATTCAGAGTTAATACCCTAACCTTAACCATTCATTCAGAGTTAATACCTAACCTTAACCATTCAGAGTTAATACCCTAACCTTAACCATTCAGAGTTAATACCCTAACCTTAACCATTCAGAGTTAATACCCTAACCTTAACCATTCAGAGTTAATACCTAACCTTAACCATTCAGAGTTAATACCCTAACCTTAACCATTCAGAGTTAATACCTAACCTTAACCATTCAGAGTTAATACCTAACCTTAACCATTCAGAGTTAATTAACCATTCAGAGTTAATACCTAACCTTAACCATTCAGAGTTAATACCCTAACCTTAACCACCAGTTTCTAACCTTAACCATTCAGTTAATACCCTAACCTTAACCATTCAGAGTTAATACCCAAACCTTAACCATTCAGAGTTAATACCTAACCTTAACCATTCAGAGTTAATACCTAACCTTAACCATTCAGAGTTAATACCCAGAGTTAACCTTAACCATTCAGAGTTAATACCTAACCTTAACCATTCAGAGTTAATACCCTAACCTTAACCATTCAGAGTTAATACCCTAACCTTAACCATTCAGAGTTAAACCCAAACCTTAACCATTCAGAGTTAATACCCTAACCTTAACCATTCAGAGTTAATACCCAAACCTTAACCATTCAGACCATTCAGAGTTTAATACCAGAGTTAATACCTAACAAACCTTAACCATTCAGAGTTAATACCCAAACCTTAACCATTCAGAGTTAATACCCAAACCTTAACCATTCAGAGTTAATACCCAAACCTTAACCATACCCAAACCTTAACCATTCAGAGTTAACCATTCAGAGTTAATACCCAAACCTTAACCATTCAGAGTTAATTAATAACCATTCAGAGTTAAACCTTAACCATTCAGAGTTAATACCCAAACCTTAACCATTCAGAGTTAATACCCTAACCTTAACCATTCAGAGTTAATACCCAAACCTTAACCATTCAGAGTTAATACCCTAACCTTAACCATTCAGAGTTAATACCCAAACCTTAACCATTCAGAGTTAATACCCTAACCTTAACCATTCAGAGTTAATACCCTAACCTTAACCATTCAGAGTTAATACCCTAACCTTAACCATTCAGAGTTAATACCCTAACCTTAACCATTCAGAGTTAATACCCAAACCTTAACCATTCAGAGTTAATACCCAAACCTTAACCATTCAGAGTTAATACCCAAACCTTAACCAGAGTTAATACCCAAACCTTAACCATTCAGAGTTAATAACCATTCAGAGTTAAACCAAACCTTAACCATTCAGAGTTAATACCCTAACCTTAACCATTCAGAGTTAATACCCAAACCTTAACCATTCAGAGTTAATACCCTAACCTTAACCATTCAGAGTTAATACCTAACCTTAACCATTCAGAGTTAATACCTAACCTTAACCATTCAGAGTTAATACCTAACCTTAACCATTCAGAGTTAAACCTAACCTTAGTTAATACCCTAACCTTAACCATTCAGAGTTAATGCCTAACCTTAACCATTCAGAGTTAATACCCTAACCTTAACCATTCAGAGTTAATACCCTAACCTTAACCATTCAGAGTTAATACCCTAACCTTAACCATTCAGAGTTAATACCTAACCTTAACCATTCAGAGTTAATACCCAAACCTTAACCATTCAGAGTTAATACCCTAACCTTAACCATTCAGAGTTAATACCCTAACCTTAACCATTCAGAGTTAATACCCTAACCTTAACCATTCAGAGTTAATACCCAAACCTTAACCATTCAGAGTTAATACCTAACCTTAACCATTCAGAGTTAATACCTAACCTTAACCATTCAGAGTTAATACCTAACCTTAACCATTCAGAGTTAATACCTAACCTTAACCATTCAGAGTTAATACCTAACCTTAACCATTCAGAGTTAATACCCAAACCTTAACCATTCAGAGTTAATACCTAACCTAACCCTTAACCATTCAGAGTTAATACCCTAACCTTAACCATTCAGAGTTAATACCTAACCTTAACCATTCAGAGTTAATAACCATTCAGAGTTAATACCTAACCTTAACCATTCAGAGTTAATACCTAACCTTAACCATTCAGAGTTAATACCCTAACCTTAACCATTCAGAGTTAATACCCAGAGTTATACCTAACCTTAACCATTCAGAGTTAATACCTAACCTTAACCATTCAGAGTTAATACCTAACCTTAACCATTCAGAGTTAATACCCTAACCTTAACCATTCAGAGTTAATACCCTAACCTTAACCATTCAGAGTTAATACCCTAACCTTAACCATTCAGAGTTAATACCCTAACCTTAACCATTCAGAGTTAATAATACCTAACCTTAACCATTCAGAGTTAATACCCTAACCTTAACCATTCAGAGTTAATACCCTAACCTTAACCATTCAGAGTTAATATAACCAGAGTTAACCATTCAGAGTTAATACCCTAACCTTAACCATTCAGAGTTAATACCCTAACCTAACCATTCAGAGTTAATACCCTAACCTTAACCATTCAGAGTTAATACCCCCTAACCTTAACCATTCAGAGTTAATACCCTAACCTAACCATTAACCATTCAGAGTTAATACCCTAACCTTAACCATTCAGAGTTAATACCCTAACCTTAACCATTCAGAGTTAATACCCTAACCTTAACCATTCAGAGTTAATTAATAACCATTCAGAGTTAATACCCTAACCTTAACCATTCAGAGTTAATACCTAACCTTAACCATTCAGAGTTAATACCTAACCTTAACCATTCAGAGTT
>NC_068430.1:79038916-79061416 GCF_023373465.1 Oncorhynchus keta
ACATGATAATGATGATCTTGATATACAACACTGTCATCTTCTCCCAGAGGCTTTGTGTTGTTCAATATATTAATAACGCTGCTCTCACACTTCCTCTTTTTCTACACACTTACACACATACACACACATACACACTTGTACACACACATACACACACATACACACACATACACACACACACATATACACACACATACACACACATACACACATATACACACATATACACACACATACACACATATACACACACATACACATATACACACACATACACACACATACACACACATACACACACATACACACATATACACACACATACACACACATACACACACATATACACACACATACACACATATACACACACATGGCTCCATCCATCTTCCCATCAATTTTAACCATCTTCCCTGTCCCTGCTGAAGAAAAGCAGGCCCAAACCATGATGCTGCCACCACCATGTTTGACAGTGGGGATGGTGTGTTCAGGGTGATGAGCTGTGTTGCTTTTACGCCAAACATAACGTTTTGCATTGTTGCCAAAAAGTTCAATTTTGGTTTCATCTGACCAGAGCACCTTCTTCCACATGTTTGGTGTGTCTCCCAGGTGGCTTGTGGCAAACTTTAAACAATACTTTTTATGGATATCTTTAAGAAATGGCTTTCTTCTTGCCACTCTTCCATAAAGGCCAGATTTGTGCAATATACGACTAATTGTTGTCCTATGGACAGAGTCTCCCACCTCAGCTGTAGATCTCTGCAGTTCATCCAGAGTGATCATGGGCCTCTTGGCTGCATCTCTGATCAGTCTTCTCCTTGTATGAGCTGAAAGTTTAGAGGGACGGCCAGGTCTGGGTAGATTTGCAGTGGTCTGATACTCCTTCCATTTCAATATTATCGCTTGCACAGTGCTCATTGGGATGTTTAAAGCTTGGGAAATCTTTTTGTATCCAAATCCGGCTTTAAACTTCTTCACAACAGTATCTCGGACCTGCCTGGTGTGTTCCTTGTTCTTCATGATGCTCTCTGCGCTTTTAACGGACCTCTGAGACTGTCACAGTGCAGGTGCATTTATACGGAGACTTGATTACACACAGGTGGATTGTATTTATCATCATTAGTCATTTAGGTCAACATTAGATCATTCAGAGATCCTCACTGAACTTCTGGAGAGAGTTTGCTGCACCGAAAGTAAAGGGGCTGAATAATTTTGCACGCCCAATTTTTCAGTTTTTGATTTGTTAAAAAAGTATCCAATAAATGTCGTTCCACTTCATGATTGTGTCCCACTTGTTGTTGATTCTTCACAAAAAAATACAGTTTTATATATTTATGTTTGAAGCCTGAAATGTGGTAAAAGGTCACAAAGTTCAAGGGGGCCGAATACTTTCGCAAGGCACTGTACACACATATACACACACATACACACACATACACACACATACACACATACACACATATACACACATACACACACATACACACATACACACACACATACACACACATACACACACATACACACATACACACACATACAGTGGGGAGAACAAGTATTTGATACACTGCCGATTTTGCAGGTTTTCCTACTTACAAAGCATGTAGAGGTCTGTAATTTTTATCATAGGTACACTTCAACTGTGAGAAACGGAATCTAAAACAAAAATCCAGAAAATCACATTGTATGATTTTTAAGTAATTAATTTGCATTTTATTGCATGACATAAGTATTTGATCACCTACCAACCAGTAAGAATTCCGGCTCTCACAGACCTGTTAGTTTTTCTTTAAGAAGTCCTCCTGTTCTCCACACATTACCTGTATTAACTGCACCTGTTTGAACTCGTTACCTGTATAAAAGACACCTGTCCACACACTCAATCAAACAGACTCCAACCTCTCCACAATGGCCAAGACCAGAGAGCTGTGTAAGGACATCAGGGATAAAATTGTAGACCTGCACAAGGCTGGGATGGGCTACAGGACAATAGGCAAGCAGCTTGGTGAGAAGGCAACAACTGTTGGCGCAATTATTAGAAAATGGAAGAAGTTCAAGATGACGGTCAATCACCCTCGGTCTGGGGCTCCATGCAAGATCTCACCTCGTGGGGCATCAATGATCATGAGGAAGGTGAGGGATCAGCCCAGAACTACACGGCAGGACCTGGTCAATGACCTAAAGAGAGCTGGGACCACAGTCTCAAAGAAAACCATTAGTAACACACTACGCCGTCATGGATTAAAATCCTGCAGCGCACGCAAGCTCCTCCTGCTCAAGCCAGCACATGTCCAGGCTCGTCTGAAGTTTGCCAATGACCATCTGGATGATCCAGAGGAGGAATGGGAGAAGGTCATGTGGTCTGATGAGACAAAAATAGAGCTTTTAGGTCTAAACTCCACTCGCCGTGTTTGGAGGAAGAAGAAGGATGAGTACAACCCCAAGAACACCATCCCAACCGTGAAGCATGGAGGTGGAACATACACACATACACACACATACACACACATACACACATGTACACACACAACATCATTCTTTGGGGATGCTTTTCTGCAAAGGGGACAGGACGACTGCACCGTATTGAGGGGAGGATGGATGGGGCCATGTGTAGCGAGATCTTGGCCAACAACCTCCTTCTCTCAGTGAGAGCATTGAAGATGGGTCGTGGCTGGGTCATCCAGCATGACAACGACCCAAAACACACAGCCAGGGCAACTGAGGAGTGGCTCTGTAAGAAACATCTCAAGGTCCTGGAGAGGCCTAGCCAGTCTCCAGACCTGAACCCAATAGAAAATCTTTGGAGGGAGCTGAAAGTCCGTATTGCTCAGCGACAGCCCCGAAACCTGAACGATCTGGAGAAGGTCTGTATGGAGGAGTGGGCCAAAATCCCTGCTGCAGTGTGTGCAAACCTGGTCAAGAACTACAGGAAACGTATGATCTCTGTAATTGCAAACAAAGGTTTCTGTACCAAATATTAAGTTCTGCTTTTCTGATGTTTCAAATACTTATGTCATGCAATAAAATGCTAATTACTTACTTAAAAATCATACAATGTGATTTTCTGAATTTTTGTTTTAGATTCCGTCTCTCACAGTCTCTCACCTATGACAACAATTACAGACCTCTACATGCTTTGTAAGTAGGAAAACCTGCAAAATCGTCAGTGTATCAAATACTTCTCCCAACTGTATACACACAGACATACACAAACGTACACACACCGACATACACACACACACACACACACACACACATACACACACTGCATGCTCACCCATGACATCGCGTAAACAACTAATCTAACTGCAACAAGCACGGACATGCCGTGTTAAAAGCCTTTTCTGCACGCTGTTTAAAAGATGTGTCGGTAATTTAGAGTCAGATGATATCATGGATAGGCCTACCGTGTGTATGTTTCTACGTGCAGTTGACTAGCGGTAGCTCAATGGCTGGAAGTCTACATGAACATTCATTGCGCAACAATAGTTAGCAATGGCTCCAGAAGCTACCTTCGACCTTCAAACTGCACGCAGAGACATAAAAATGGTAGCCTATCCACTAATTCGTCTGACTTTGGGTAAGTATAAAAAAAATGGCTTAACTGCCAAAATGTGGCAGTCAGCATACACATAGACCTATGATCCGACTTCAACAGATAGGAGTCTCAAACACCCTAACAAAACGTGTTTTTTTTTGTCTCGATTATGTAGGCTATATGAGATTGTAGGTTATAAAATAATGTTAGGCTAAATTTTACCTGGCTTTAAGTGCGCATTCTCAAGGAAGCTTTAGTGGAAATTCAAATTCCGATGTATTTGAAACTTTAAAGACAGCGAGGAGAAAGAGTCTATAGATTCAGATGACTGGACCGATTTCCAAAGATGAAGAGGGAAAAGTCCGAAGATAAAAGTCCTTCTCTTCTCATGGTTCGTTCTGAAAACAATCAAAATCCTGAGAAAAACGTTACACCCCCCCAAAAAAAGTGTATTTTCAATATTTCATGAAATATTTCAAATTCCAACCCGTTTTTTTCGGTTGAGGTGAGAGAGCGGAGCGGAGCGAACCTGACGCGCTCAGTCGCTGTCCATGGTATTGGTACTGATCACTCTAGCGCAGCGTCTCTACTTCTCTCTCGCTCGTCTTCCTACTTTGAGCACCGTTGTGATTTGAAGCATTACTTCATCACTGACTTAACCGGTGTCAGCTAACTATCTGACGGAAAGGTCACTATTATCCAAGGGAATGGTATCGGTCCATGTCTATGAACCGGAGTTTGAAAAACATAGGCTACTCTTCTGCGCTGGGTGTCGGCATCTCTCCGGATCTTCCTCACAACTTTTCCGCCTCACGTAGCTTTTGCTCGCAGTGGTTTTAAACCCAGTCAAGTTGATCTGTAGGTTGAGGCTATCCTATATAGCTCCTCTCCTATGCGCTCCAGTCTCGCAGCCAGTCCCAACCGAGGCAGGCCCCACTGGGCACAGACGTCATTTCAACGTCTTGTTTAGATTTGCATTTGGTTGAGTTGTCAACTAACGTGAATTCAACTTGAATTCAACAAAACATGGCACCATGTCATTTGAATTAGGTGAAAAAAATAGGGAAACACATTGATGTCTTTTTGCAAATCAAATCAATGTTCCACATTGATTATACGTCATCACTTTGGCTTTTTTTATAACTTGGAAACAACGTTGATTCAGCCTGTTTTTATCTAGTGGGGCGGCTTTCCTTCGACACCTTCCCAGGAGTGTCTCGCCTCAGTCGGGTAAGATCATGGAGGAAATGGGGGTCTGCTGTTGGATGTAAAGTGAATCGCCTCACGAGGCTGTTCCTGGTCACCTTCAATATCTCATCAAGGTTTCTCAAAAGCACGTGACTTAGGGTAAGGGGTATGTTTTAACGTTGCGTTTTTCTCTCAAGAAACACCTTTAGCAGGTAAGTGCGTGTGGCGGTGGAGCTCGCGCACGCAGGGTCTTTTTGGAGAGGGAGAGAGATGGGGTCTGATTCCCGCGTACGGGGCAAGGGTATTTAACAGTCGGCCGAGGAACGTGCGTGGCATTTATCCCGCACTCAGATGACGTCACCAAGATGTTGCCGTGCAGGTTTCGCCCCTGCATCGTCTGCTCCGCACACAACCGTCTCTCACCCTACCCATTACCGATAGGGCGCTCGTGTATGTACTCGCTCACCTGCGCGCATACCATGCGACGAGTTAGAGAGTGAGAGGAAGAGAGAGGAAGAGAGGGGAAGAGGATGAGAGGTAAATTGAGGTCTGATGTACGGTAGCCTCCCCCCTGGAGAGGATCACGACTCAAATCCGTTCTACTAGATTAGATGAACATGCCCCTCAATGAAACCCGTTGTTGTTCAATCAATCAATCAAACATATTTTATAAAGAGCTTTTTACATCAGCAGTGGGCACAACATGCTTTAGTTACCCGCCTGAACCTCATAGAGAAAGCAATTCAGAAGCGCAGTATTCTTCTGACGCACTAGCAACACCAAGGCATAGAGAAGTCTGATGTTGAATCAACTGTAAAGTCTCACGCCATGCAGCCTCTCACGCCAGATCAGATCAGAGCCCTGGAGGGTTCTGAAGAACACGTAGGCGGCAGGGTTCTGATCGCTCTCTCTCTCTCTCTCTCTCGCGCAGGTGTTACCTGACGCGGTTGACAGCTCTATATCGAGCGGGCACGACTGCGACTCCTCACCGTTACGTAATTACATTCTCTACGGGATGTCAGAAGGGGCGAGCCCTACACCCGAACAGCCTTGTGCCCAACCTGCATACAGTCAACAGGATTTCCCCGCGCGACACACACACACACACACACACACACACACACACACACACACACACACACACACACACACACACACACACACACACACACACACACACACACACACACACACACACACACACACACACACACACACACTTACTTAAGATTTAGATAACTCGGTCTTGGTAAAAGGAAACTTAATTTTCGATTGAGTGGAGAGCCATATTTTTTCTTCACTAACCAGATCAATAGTTTTATCTCTCTCTCTCTCTCTCTCTCAATTCAATTCAATTCAAGGGCTTTATTATGGGAAACATGTGTTAACTCTCTCTCTCTCTCTCTCTCTCTCTCTCTCTCTCTCTCTCTCTCTCTCTCTCTCTCTCTCTCTCTCTCTCTCTCTCTCTCTCTCTCTCTCTCTCTCTCTCTCTCTCTCTCTCTCTCCCTCTCCCCCTTCTCTCTCTCTCTCCTCTCTCTCCCCCTCCTCTCCTCTCCCTCTCAAGTGTAGAGAACTATCTCTCTCCACTCAACCCCCTCTTTAGTAGGAGAGGCTCTCCAGTCCAGTCAGTCCTAGCCATTGCTTCAGACTGGATAGAAGATTATAGCTGTGTCCCGAATGGCACCCTATTCCCTATTTACCCTATTTATAGTGCACTACCTTTGACCAGGGCACCCTATTCCCTATTGTCTCTGGTTAAAAGTAGTGCACTACATAGGGATGCAACCTAGGACATTAGATATTAACCTGATGTGTGAACTAACTAACCCCCTCTGGTTGTTCAAGTGTAGAGAAGCCCCTGATGGTTAACCGGTGTCGTCCCCTCCTGGTAAGGGTACATGGGTTAAGTAAACAACTCTAATTCAAGTACGCTCTTGTATGCAAGTAAATATAGGCCTAGATTTATTTGAAGAATAAGGTAGAATAAAGTATAAATAGGTCGAATAAAGGTAGAATAAATGTAGAATAGGGTAGAATAAAGGTAGAATAGGGTAGAATAAAGGTAGAATAAAGGTAGAATAGGGTAGAATAAAGGTAGAATAAAGGTAGAATAGGGTAGAATAAAGGTAGAATAAAGGTAGAATAGGGTAGAATAAAGGTAGAATAGAATAAAGGTAGAATAGGGTAGAATAAAGGTAGAATAGGTAGAATATAAAGGTAGAATAGGGTAGAATAAAGGTAGAATAAAGGTAGAATAGGGTAGAATAAAGGTAGAATAGGGTAGAATAAAGGTAGAATAGGGTAGAATAAAGGTAGAATATGGTAGAATAAAGGTAGAATAGGGTAGAATAAAGGTAGAATAGGGTAGAATAAAGGTAGAATAGGGTAGAATAAAGGTAGAATAGGGTAGAATAAAGGTAGAATAGGGTAGAATAAAGGTAGAATAGGGTAGAATAAAGGTAGAATAATGGTAGAATAGGGTAGAATAAAGGTAGAATAAAGGTAGAATAGGGTAGAATAAAGGTAGAATAAAGGTAGAATAGGGTAGAATAAAGGTACTCTGTAGAATGAAGCAGTCTAACTCAGGAGTATAATAAAGGTAGAATCAGGGAAATGGTAGTCTAATAAAGGTAGAATAGGGAATAATAAAGGTAGAATAGTGGTAGAAATCAAAGGTAGAATAAAGGTAGAATAGTTTCTATGGTAGTAATCAGTGAATGGTAGAATGAGTTTCTATGGTAGAATCAGTGAATGGTGAAGCAGTCTAAAGTGAGTTTCTATGTTGTGAAGCATAACTCAGTGAGTTTCTATGGTAGAACTCAGTGAGTTTCTAGAATAACTCAGTGAGTTTCTATGGTAGTCTAAAGTGAGGGTAGAATAAAGGTAGAATAAAGGCAGAATAGTTTCTATGGTGAAGCAGTCTAAATGAGTTTCTAGTAGAATGAGGGTAGTCTAACTCAGTGAGTTTCTATGTTGTGAAGCAGTCTAACTCAGTGAGTTTCTGAAGCAGTCTAACTCAGTGAGTTTCTATGTTGTGAAGCAGTCTAACTCAGTGAGTTTCTATGTTGTGAAGCAGTCTAACTCAGTGAGTTTCTATGTTGTGAAGCAGTCTAACTCAGTGAGTTTCTAGTGAAGCAGTCTAACTCAGTGAGTTTCTGAAGCAGTCTAACTCAGTGATTTCTATGTTGTGAAGCAGTCTAACTCAGTGAGTTTCTATGTTGTGAAGCAGTCTAACTCAGTGAGTTTCTATGTTTTCTATGTTGTGAAGCAGTCTAACTCAGTGAGTTTCTAGTGAAGCAGTCTAACTCAGTGAGTTTCTATGTTGTGAAGCAGTCTAACTCAGTGAGTTTCTATGTTGTGAAGCAGTCTAACTCAGTGAGTTTCTATGTTGTGAAGCAGTCTAACTCAGTGAGTTTCTATGTTGTGAAGCAGTCTAACTCAGTGAGTTTCTATGTTGTGAAGCAGTCTAACTCAGTGAGTTTCTATGTTGTGAAGCAGTCTAACTCAGTGAGTTTCTATGTTGTGAAGCAGTCTAACTCAGTGAGTTTCTATGTTGTGAAGCAGTCTAACTCAGTGAGTTTCTATGAAGCAGTTCAGTGAAGCAGTCTAACTCAGTGAGTTTCTATGTTGTGAAGCAGTCTAACTCAGTGAGTTTCTATGTTGTGAAGCAGTCTAACTCAGTGAGTTTCTATGTTGTGAAGCAGTCTAACTCAGTGAGTTTCTATGTTGTGAAGCAGTCTAACTCAGTGAGTTTCTATGTTTGAAGCAGTCTAACTCAGTGAGTTTCTATGTTGTGAAGCAGTCTAACTCAGTGAGTTTCATGTTGTGAAGCAGTCTGAAGCAGTCTAACTCAGTGAGTTTCTATGTTGTGAAGCAGTCTAACTCAGTGAGTTTCTATGTTGTGAAGCAGTCTAACTCAGTGAGTTTCTATGTTGTGAAGCAGTCTAACTCAGTGAGTTTCTATGTTGTGAAGCAGTCTAACTCAGTGAGTTTCTATGTTGTGAAGCAGTCTAACTCAGTGAGTTTCTATGTTGTGAAGCAGTCTAACTCAGTGAGTTTCTATGTTGTGAAGCAGTCTAACTCAGTGAGTTTCTATGTTGTGAAGCAGTCTAACTCAGTGAGTTTCTAGAAGAGTTTCTAGTGAGTTTCTATGTTGTGAAGCAGTCTAACTCAGTGAGTTTCTATGTTGTGAAGCAGTCTAACTCAGTGAGTTTCTATGTTGTGAAGCAGTCTAACTCAGTGAGTTTCTATGTTTGCAGTCTAACTCAGTGAGTTTCAGTTCTAACTCAGTGAGTTTCTATGTTGTGAAGCAGTCTAACTCAGTGAGTTTCTATGTTGTGAAGCAGTCTAACTCAGTGAGTTTCTATGTTGTGAAGCAGTCTAACTCAGTGAGTTTCTATGTTGTGAAGCAGTCTAACTCAGTGAGTTTCTATGTTGTGAAGCAGTCTAACTCAGTGAGTTTCTATGTTGTGAAGCAGTCTAACTCAGTGAGTTTCTATGTTGTGAAGCAGTCTAACTCAGTGAGTTTCTATGTTGTGAAGCAGTCTAACTCAGTGAGTTTCTATGTTGTGAAGCAGTCTAACTCAGTGAGTTTCTAGTGAAGCAGTCTAACTCAGTGAGTTTCTATGTTGTGAAGCAGTCTAACTCAGTGAGTTTCTAGTGTTGAGTGAAGCAGAGTGAGTTTCAGTCTAACTCAGTGAGTTTCTATGTTGTGAAGCAGTCTAACTCAGTGAGTTTCTATGTTGTGAAGCAGTCTAACTCAGTGAGTTTCTATGTTGTGAAACTCAGTGAGTTTCTAACTCTAACTCAGTGAGTTTCTATGTTGTGAAGCAGTCTAACTCAGTGAGTTTCTATGTTGTGAAGCAGTCTAACTCAGTGAGTTTCTATGTTGTGAAGCAGTCTAACTCAGTGAGTTTCTATGTTGTGAAGCAGTCTAACTCAGTGAGTTTCTATGTTGTGAACTCAGTGAGTTTCTATGTTGTGAAGCAGTCTAACTCAGTGAGTTTCTATGTTGTGAAGCAGTCTAACTCAGTGAGTTTCTATGTTGTGAAGCAGTCTAACTCAGTGAGTTTCTATGTTGTGAAGCAGTCTAACTCAGTGAGTTTCTATGTTGTGAAGCAGTCTAACTCAGTGAGTTTCTATGTTGTGAAGCAGTCTAACTCAGTGAGTTTCTATGTTGTGAAGCAGTCTAACTCAGTGAGTTTCTATGTTGTGAAGCAGAAGTTTCAGTCTAACTCAGTGAGTTTCTATGTTGTGAAGCAGTCTAACTCAGTGAGTTTCTATGTTGTGAAGCAGTCTAACTCAGTGAGTTTCTGAAGCAGTCTAACTCAGTGAGTTTCTATGTTGTGAAGCAGTCTAACTCAGTGAGTTTCTATGTTGTGAAGCAGTCTAACTCAGTGAGTTTCTATGTTGTGAAGCAGTCTAACTCAGTGAGTTTCTATGTTGTGAAGCAGTCTAGCTCAGTGAGTTTCTATGTTGTGAAGCAGTCTAACTCAGTGAGTGAATCTTTATGTTGTTAATCCTTTGTCTTTATTCAGGTTGTCTACAGAATTGAGATCATTCAACAGTCAAGGTTGTTCCAAACATTTCCAAATTACATTACTACACACACACACACACACACCTACACACACACACACACGCACGCACGCACGCACACACACACACACACACACACACACACACACACACACACACACGCACACACACACACACACACACACACACACACACACACACACACACACACACACACACACACACACACACACA
Source organism: Oncorhynchus keta (assembly GCF_023373465.1). Lineage (NCBI taxonomy): Eukaryota > Metazoa > Chordata > Actinopteri > Salmoniformes > Salmonidae > Oncorhynchus > Oncorhynchus keta. Next base: position 79,049,415 of record NC_068430.1, read on the forward strand.
CACACACACACACACACACACACACACACACACACACACACAGAGTAAAATGTGGTTGTGTCAAGTGCTTAGTGTGAACATGGTGATGGGGTTAGTTGGCCTCTCTCTCACCCACACAAAAAACAATCAACCTTACAAGATCACAGTCAGTCTTCAGTGTCCTTATATTCCCTGCAGCATCAGCAATCTGCACTGAATGTACAATACTTTAGGAACATCTGCTCCTTCCATCCATTTCAACCCGTGTAGATGAAAGGGAGGAGACAGGTTAAAAAGAAAGATTTTTAAGCCTTGAGACAATTGAGACATGGATTGTGTATTTGTGCCATTCAGAGGGTGAAGACAATATATTGAAGAGCCTTTGAACAGGATATGGTAGTAGGTGCCAGGCGCACTAATTTATCAAGAACTGAAACGCTGCTGGGTTTTTCACACTCACCAGTTTCCCGTGTGTATCAAGACTGGTCCACCAACTAAAGGACTTCCAGACAACTTGACACAACTGTGAGAAGCGTTGGAGTCAACATGGGCCAGCATCCCTGTGGAACGCTTTCAACACCTTGCAGAGTCCATGTCCTGATGAATTGAGGCTGTTCTGAGGGCAAGTCAATATTAGGAAGGTGTTTCTAATGTTTTGTACACTCAGTTTAGATAGATTAGTCAAGTTGTTTTACCTGAGCATAACCCCAAAACGACGGACTAATTCGCCTACTCTGTTGTTTATAACAGAGGTGGCAGGGTAGCCTAGTGGTTAGAGCGTTGGACTAGTAACCGGAAGGTTGCAAGTTCAAATCCCAGAGCTGACAAGGTACAAATCTGTCGTTCTGTCCCTGAACAGGCAGTTAACCCACTGTTCCTAGGCCGTCATTGAAAATAAGGATTTGTTCTTAACTGACTTGCCTAGTAAAATAAAGGTAAAATAAATAAATATATAAAATAATTGTGTGGTCATGCAGGACTGATTGGGTTCATAGCTGCTATCAGAATGGCAGGCTTTGACCACTACCGGAAAGGGCTATTTGCATGTGGAAATGTAATGCCATATGCTGCATTTGTTATAGGCCTTTTGTTGACCTTTTTGTCTGCGACACTTTGACATCTGGATCATTTGCAGCTGTTTGAGTCTATCAGAAGTGTGTGAGTTTGAGCAGGTGTCCGTTCAGCCTATGGGCAGCTTTTATAATCAGCACCAATTAGACTGAGCAATAAAAGCTCCCCGTCGTCTTCTTAAATGAAACTAGTTGTTGACAGTATGGAGTGCAATACCACGGGGGAGTTTAGAAGGGAGGAACTAAACCACGGGGGAGTTTAGAAGGGAGGAACTAAACCACGGGGGAGTTTAGAAGGGAGGAACTAAACCACGGGGAGTTTAGAAGGGAGGAACTAAACCACGGGGGAGTTTAGAAGGGAGGAACTAAACCACGGGGAGTTTAGAAGGGAGGAACTAAACCACGGGGAGTTTAGAAGGGAGGAACTAAACCACGGGGGAGTTTAGAAGGGAGGAACTAAACCACGGGGAGTTTAGAAGGGAGGAACTAAACCACGGGGGAGTTTTAAACCACGGGGAGTTTAGAAGGGAGGAACTAAACCACGGGGAGTTTAGAAGGGAGGAACTAAACCACGGGGAGTTTAGAAGGGAGGGGGGAGTTTAGAAGGGAGGAACTAAACCACGGGGAGTTTAGAAGGGAGGAACTAAAACCTAAACCGGGGAGTTTAGAAGGGAGGAACTAAACCACGGGGAGTTTAGAAGGGAGGGGAGTTTAGAAGGGAGGAACTAAACCACGGGGAGTTTAGAAGGGAGGAACTAAACCACGGGGGAGTTTAGAAGGGAGGAACTAAACCACGGGGAGTTTAGAAGGGAGGAACTAAACCACGGGGAGTTTAGAAGGGAGGAACTAAACCACGGGGAGTTTAGAAGGGAGGAACTAAACCACGGGGGAGTTTAGAAGGGAGGAACTAAACCACGGGGGAGTTTAGAAGGGAGGAACTAAACCACGGGGAGTTTAGAAGGGAGGAACTAAACCACGGGGGAGTTTAGAAGGGAGGAACTAAACCACGGGGAGTTTAGAAGGGAGGAACTAAACCACGGGGAGTTTAGAAGGGAGGAACTAAACCACGGGGAGTTTAGAAGGGAGGAACTAAACCACGGGGAGTTTACGGGGAGTTTAGGGAGGAACTAAACCACGGGGAGTTTTAAACCACGGGGAGTTTAGAAGGGAGGAACTAAACCACGGGGAGTTTAGAAGGGAGGAACTAAACCACGGGGAGTTTAGGGGAGAACTAAACCACGGGGGAGTTTAGGGAGGAACTAAACCACGGGGAGGGGAGTTTAGAAGGAGGAACTAAACCACGGGGAGTTTAGAAGGGAGGAACTAAACCACGGGGAGTTTAGAAGGGAGGAACTAAACCACGGGGAGTTTAGAAGAGGAGGAACTAAACCACGGGGAGTTTAGAAGGGAGGAACTAAACCACGGGGAGTTTAGAAGGGAGGAACTAAATTACGGGGAGTTTAGAAGGGAGGAACTAAACCACGGGGAGTTTAGAAGGGAGGAACACGGGGAGTTTACTAAACCACGGGGAGTTTAGGGAAGGGAGAACTAAACCACGGGGAGAGGAACTAAACCACGGGGAGTTTAGAAGGGAGGAACTAAACCACGGGGAGTTTAGAAGGAGGAACAGGGGAGGAGGGAGGAACTAAACCACGGGGAGTTTAGAAGGGAGGAACTAAACCACGGGGGGAGTTTAGAAGGGAGGAACTAAACCACGGGGAGTTTAGAAGGGAGGAACTAAACCACGGGGAGTTTAGAAGGGAGGAACTAAACCACGGGGGAGTTTAGAAGGGAGGAACGGGGGAGTTTAGAAGGGAGGAACTAAACCACGGGGAGTTTAGAAGGGAGGAACTAAACCACGGGGAGTTTAAACCACGGGGAGTTTAGAAGGGAGGAACTAAACCACGGGGAGTTTAGAACTAAACCACGGGGAGGAGGGGAACTAAACACGGGGAGTTTAGAAGGGAGGAACTAAACCACGGGGAGTTTAGGGGAGTTTAGAACTAAAACGGGGAGGAGGAGGAACTAAACCACGGGGGAGTTTAGAAGGGAGGAACTAAACCACGGGGAGTTTAGAAGGGAGGAACTAAACCACGGGGAGTTTAGAAGGGAGGAACTAAACCACGGGGAGTTTAGAAGGGAGGAAGTTTACGGGGGAGTTTAGAAGGGAGGAACTAAACCACAGGGAGTTTAGAAGGGGGAGTTTAGGGGAAGGGAGGAACTAAACCACGGGGGAGGGGAGTTTAGAAGGGAGGAACTAAACCACGGGGGAGTTTAGAAGGGAGGAACTAAACCACGGGGGAGTTTAGAAGGGAGGAACTAAAAGAGGAGGAACTAAACCACGGGGAGTTTAGAAGGGAACTAAACCACGGGGAGTTTAGAAGGGAGGAACACGGGGGAGTTTAGAAGGGAAACCACGGGGAGTTTACGGGGAGTTTAGGGAGGAACTAAACCAGGGGGAGTTTAGAAGGGAGGAACTAAACCACGGGGAGTTTAGAAGGGAGGAACTAAACCACGGGGGAGTTTAGAAGGGAGGAACTAAACCACGGGGAGTTTAGAACGGGGGAGGAACTAAACCACGGGGGAGTTTAGAAGGGAGTTTAGAAGGGAACTAAACCAGGGGAGTTTAGAAGGGAGGAACTAAACCACGGGGAGTTTAGAAGAACTAAACCACGGGGAGGAACTAAACCAGGGGAGTTTAGAAGGGAGGAACTAAACCACGGGGAGTTTAGGGGAGTAAACCACGGGGGAGTTTAGAAGGGAGGAACTAAACCACGGGGTAGTTTAGAAGGGAGGAACTATATCACGGGGGAGTTTAGAAGGGAGGAACTAAACTAGGGGGAGTTTAGAAGGGAGGAACTAAACTAGGGGGAGTTTAGAAGGGAGGAACTAAACCACGGGGGAGTTTAGAAGGGAGGAACTAAACTAGGGGGAGTTTAGAAGGGAGGAACTATATCACGGGGGAGTTTAGAAGGGAGGAACTAAACTAGGGGGAGTTTAGAAGGGATGAACTAAACTAGGGGGAGTTTCGAAGGGAGATACTAAACTAGGGGGAGTTTAGAAGGGAGGAACTATACTACGTGGGGAGTTTAGAAGGGAGGAACTAAACTAGGGGGAGTTTAGAAGGGAGGAACTCAAACTTCTATTCCATAGACTGGGATCCGCACTATGCAGCTATTGCAAGAGTCCATTTTTCACTGGCTGCCCATGTTTTAGCTGGTAAGGGATTACAGTTACAGTTTGTTTTGTAATGTGTTTCTCTCCAACCCTGTGTGAGTGTGTCTGCTGCTGGATAATACAGCATCTGGTTCTTCAGCCTGTTTGCACCCACCTCTTCTGTTCTTCCTCCTCTCATTCCTCTCATCCCTCTCGTTCCCCTCATCCCTCTCTTTCCTCTCATCCCTCTCTTTCCTCTCATCCCTCTCTTTCCTCTCATCCCTCTCGTTCCCCTCATCCCTTTCTTTCCTCTCATCCCTCTCATCCCTCTCGTTCCCCTCATCCCTTTCTTTCCTCTCATCCCTCTCATCCCTCTCGGTCCCTTCATTCCCCTCATCCCTCTCTTTCCTCTCATCCCTCTCGTTCCCCTCATCCCTCTCGTTCCCCTCATCCCTCTCTTTCCTCTCATCCCTCTCGTTCCCCTCATCCCTCTCGTTCCCCTCATCCCTCTCTTTCCTCTCATCCCTCTCATCCCTCTCATCCCTCTCGTTCATCTCATCCCTCTCTTTCCTCTCATCCCTCTCGTTCCCCTCATCCCTCTCGTTCCCCTCATCCCTCTCTTTCCTCTCATCCCTCTCATCCCTCTCGTTCATCTCATCCCTCTCTTTCCTCTCATCCCTCTCATCCCTCTCATCCCTCTTGTTCATCTCATCCCTCTCTTTCCTCTCATCCCTCTCATTCCTCTCATCCCTCTCTTTCCTCTCATCCCTCTCATCCCTCTCTTTCCTCTCATCCCTCTCATCCCTCTCTTTCCTCTCATCCCTCTCATCCCTCTCTTTCCTCTCCATCCCTCTCATCCCTCTCTTTCTTCTCCATCCCTCTCTTTCCTTTCTTTCTGTGGGGGGTAGATTGGGGAGGGGACACCCCCACCAGGCGAGAGTTGATGGACATGTGGGTACAGGGGGCAAGGTTTAGGCTGTCTCCACAACTACCCCTGGAGCGAACCAATCACATGGCCAGAGGGATGACCTTATACCGGCCTGTCAGAGGGGATTAGTGTGAGAGGTGTGTGTGTGTGTGTCTCAGTTGCAGCTATACTGTGTGAGAGAGAGAGAGAAAGAAAGAAAGAAAGAATGAGAGGGAGAGAGAGATTTGCCACTAACAACCAGACAGAGAGGAGGGAGAAGTGTGTAAAGGAGACTGAGTCAAGTGTCCTTATGGGCCCTGGTCAAAAGTAGTGCACTGTATAGGGAAAAGGGTGTGATTTGTGATGCTGGCACAATATCAGTTATGTTCTGTTGTTTCCTGTAGTTAATGAACACATCAGGCAGGAGAACATCCCTCTTTATCTCTCTCTACCCAGCACCTACCCAGCACCTGTAACCTACCTACCAACCTATCACCTGTAACCTACCTACCTACCCTGCACCTGTAACATACCTACCTACCCTGCACCTGTAACCTACCTACCCTGCACCTGTAACCTACCTACCCTGCACCTGTAACCTACCTACCCTGCAACTGTAACCTACCTACCAACCTATCACCTGTAACCTACCTACCTACCCTGCACCTGTAACCTTCCTATCACCTGTAACCTTCCTATCACCTGTAAACTACCTACCCAGTACCTGTAACCTTCCTACCAACCTATCACCTGTAACCTACCTACCAACCTATCACCTGTAACCTTCCTACCAACCTATCACCTGTAACCTACCTACCAACCTATCACCTGTAACCTACCTACCTACCCTGCACCTGTAACCTTCCTATCACCTGTAACCTACCTACCCAGTACCTGTAACCTTCCTACCAACCTATCACCTGTAACCTACCTACCAACCCTGCACCTGTAAGCTACCTACCAACCTATCACCTGTAACCTACCTACCTACCCTGCACCTGTAACCTTCCTATCACCTGTAACCTACCTACCAACCTATCACCTGTAACCTACCTACCTACCCTGCACCTGTAACCTTCCTATCACCTGTAACCTACCTACCCAGTACCTGTAACCTTCTTACCAACCTATCACCTGTAAGCTACCTACCCTGCACCTGTAACCTTCCTACCAACCTATCACCTGTAACCTACCTACCAACCCTGCACCTGTAACCTTCCTACCTACCCTGCACCTGTAACCTTCCTACCAACCTATCACCTGTAACCTTCCTACCAACCTATCACCTGTAACCTTCCTACCAACCTATCACCTGTAACCTACCTACCAACCTATCACCTGTAACCTACCTACCCTCCACCTGTAACCTTCCTACCAACCCATCACCTGTAACCTACCTACCCAGCACCTGTAACCTTCCTACCAACCTATCACCTGTAACCTTCCTACCAACCTATCACCTGTAACCTTCATACCAACCTATCACCTGTAACCTACCTACCAACCTATCACCTGTAACCTACCCTGCACCTGTAACCTTCCTACCAACCCATCACCTGTAACCTACCTACCAACCTATCACCTGTAACCTACCTACCCTGCACCTGTAACCTTCCTACCAACCTATCACCTGTAACCTACCTACGCAGCACCTGTAACCTTCCTACCAAACCATTACCTGTAACCTACCTACCCTGCACCTGTAACCTTCCTACCAACCTATCACCTGTAACCTACCTACCAACCCATTACCTGTAACCTACCTACCCAGCACCTGTAACCTACCTACCAACCCATTACCTGTAACCTACCTACCCAGCACCTGTAACCTACCTACCAACCTATCACCTGTAACCTTCCTACCTACCCTGCACCTGTAACCTTCCTACCAACCTATCACCTGTAACCTTCCTACCAACCCATTACCTGTAACCTACCTACCCAGCACCTGTAACCTACCTACCCTGCACCTGTAACCTTCCTACCAACCTATCACCTGTAACCTACCTACCCAGCACCTGTAACCTTCCTACCAACCTATCACCTGTAACCTACCTACCCAGCACCTGTAACCTACCTACCCTGCACCTGTAACCTTCCTACCAACCTATCACCTGTAACCTACCTACCTACCTACCTACCCTGCACCGGTAACCTTCCTACCAACCTATCACCTGTAACCTACCTACCTACCCTGCACCTGTAACCTTCCTACCAGCCTATCACCTGTAACCTACCTACCCAGCACCTGTAACCTTCCTACCAACCTATCACCTGTAACCTACCTACCTACCCAGCACCTGTAACCTTCCTACCAACCTATCACCTGTAACCTACCTACCCAGCACCTGTAACCTACCTACCCTGCACCTGTAACCTTCCTACCAACCTATCACCTGTAACCTACCTACCTACCCTGCACCTGTAACCTTCCTACCAACCTATCACCTGTAACCTACCTACCCAGCACCTGTAACCTACCTACTCTGCACCTGTAACCTACCTACCTACCCTGCACCTGTAACCTTCCTACCAACCCATCACCTGTAACCTTCCTACCTACCCTGCACCTGTAACCTACCTACCCTGCACCTGTAACCTACCTACCCAGCACCTGTAACCTACCTACCCTCACCTGTAACCTACCTACCCAGCACCTGTAACCTTCCTACCAACCTATCACCTGTAACCTACCTACCCAGCACCTGTAACCTACCTACCCTGCACCTGTAACCTTCCTACCAACCTATCACCTGTAACCTACCTACCTACCTACCCTGCACCGGTAACCTTCCTACCAACCTATCACCTGTAACCTACCTACCTACCCTGCACCTGTAACCTTCCTACCAACCTATCACCTGTAACCTACCTACCCAGCACCTGTAACCTTCCTACCAACCTATCACCTGTAACCTACCTACCTACCCAGCACCTGTAACCTTCCTACCAACCTATCACCTGTAACCTACCTACCCAGCACCTGTAACCTACCTACCCTGCACCTGTAACCTTCCTACCAACCTATCACCTGTAACCTACCTACCTACCTACCCTGCACCTGTAACCTTCCTACCAACCTATCACCTGTAACCTACCTACCCAGCACCTGTAACCTACCTACTCTGCACCTGTAACCTACCTACCTACCCTGCACCTGTAACCTTCCTACCAACCCATCACCTGTAACCTTCCTACCTACCCTGCACCTGTAACCTTCCTACCAACCCATCACCTGTAACCTTCCTACCTACCCTGCACCTGTAACCTACCTACCCTGCACCTGTAACCTACCTACCCAGCACCTGTAACCTACCTACCCTCACCTGTAACCTACCTACCCAGCACCTGTATCCTACCTACCCTGCACCTGTAACCTACCTACCCTGCACCTGTAACCTACCTACCTACCCAACACCTGTCCTACCTACCCTGCACCTGTAACCTACTTACCCAGCACCTGTATCCTACCTACCCTGCACCTGTGATCTCCCTACCCTGCACCTGTAATCTCCCTACCCAGCACCTGTATCCTACCTACCCTGCACCTGTAACCTACCTACCCAGCACCTGTAACCTACCTACCTACCCAGCACCTGTAACCTACCTACCCTGCACCTGTAACCTACCTACCCTGCACCTGTAACCTACCTACCTACCTACCCAGCACCTGTAACCTACCTACCCTGCACCTGTAACCTACCTACCAACCTATCACCTGTAACCTACCTACCCAGCACCTGTAACCTACCTACCCTGCACCTGTAACCTTCCTACCAACCTATCACCTGTAACCTACCTACCTACCTACCTACCCTGCACCGGTAACCTTCCTACCAACCTATCACCTGTAACCTACCTACCTACCCTGCACCTGTAACCTACCTAGCTACCCAGCACCTGTAACCTACCTACCCTGCACCTGTAACCCACCTACCCGGCACCTGTATTCTACCTACCCTGCAACTGTAACCTCTCTCTCTCTATCCCTCTCTCTCTCTCACCCCCCCTCTCTCTCTCTCTCTATCCCCCTCTCTCTCTCTCTCTCTCCCTCTCTCAGTGGATCTCCCTTGCAGAAGCACCTTTCGGTCGGACACCGATCAGTTGCCATACCAGGCGGTGCAGCAGCCAGTCAAAAGGCTCTCTATGGTGCAGCTGTATAACCTTTAGAGGATCTGAGGGACCATGCCAAATCTTTTCAGCCTCCTGAGGGAGAAGAGACGTTGTCATGCCCTTTCCACCTCTGTGTTGGTGTGTTTGGACCATGATGGGTCCCTAGTGATGTGAACACCGAGGAACTTGAAGCTCTCGACCGTCTCCACTACAGCCCCGTCCATGTGGATTGTAGCAGCTCGGCCCTCCGTTTCCTGTAGTCCAGATCAGCTCCTTTGTTTTGTCCATGTTGAGGGAGAGGTTGTTGTCCTGGCACCACACTGCCAGGTCTCTGACCTCCATATAGGCTGTCATGGTCATTGGTGATCTACTACCGTTGTGTCGTCGTCAAACATTCTCTCTCTCTCTCTCTTTCTCGCTCACTTCCTCCAGTCCTTTAATAATTATGTCTGAGGTCCCAGCAGTAAGTACTGTTTTCCTGACTAGTAGCCTCTCCCCATAACCAAACAGAAGCCCAGCCCAACCCCCTCTCCTCCAGTCCAACCCACTCTCCTCCAGCCCAGCCCCCTCTCCTCCAGTCCAACCCCCTCTCCTCCAGTCCAACCCCTTCTCCTTCAGCCTTGCCCCCTCTCCTCCAGCCCAGCCCCCTCTCCTCTCCTCCAGTCCAACCCCTTCTCCTCCAGCCCAGCCCAGCCCCCTTCTCCCTCAGCGCATCCCAGCCCACTCCAACTAACCATTTTAAACCAGTCGAATCCAGTCCACATACCCAAGCCCATTCCAGTTCACATAACCGATTCCAGTTCAGGCCACTTCACCCAACCCATATAAACCAATCCAATCCAGTCTACATACTCCAGCCTAACCCAGTCAAGCCTAACCCAGCCAAGCCTAACCCAGCCAAACCTAACTCAGCCAAGCCTAACCCAGCCAAGCCTAACCCAGCCAAGCCGAACCCAGCCAAACCTAACTCAGCCAAGCCTAACCCAGCCAAGCTTAACCCAGCCAAGCCTAACCCAGCCAAGCCTAACCCAGCCAAGCTTAACTCAGCCAAGCCTAACCCAGCCAAGCCTAACCCAGCCAAGCCTAACCCAGCCAAGCCTAACCCAGCCAAGCCTAACCCAGCCAAACCTAACTCAGCCAAGCCTAACCCAGCCAAGCCTAACCCAGCCAAGCCAAGCCTAACCCAGCCAAACCTAACTCAGCCAAGCCTAACCCAGCCAAACCTAACTCAGCCAAGCCTAACCCAGCCAAACCTAACTCAGCCAAGCCTAACCCAGCCAAGCTTAACCCTATCCAGCTTAGCCCTGTCCTGTATTGTGCCAGACCTTGCTGTTGCTTTGGCTCTAGTTGTGGCTCTTTCTGGCTCTGTAGTTGGGGCAGGACTGTGTGTTGTTGTCTGGGGTGGTCTGGGGTGAAGGCTAGGCTCAGTGGGTTTGGCTGGAGATGGAACGGGCCGGAGGCTGGGCTGTTGTTGGGTATAAGGCTCTATAGCGGTGCCTCTGTGAGTGCTGAGCTGCAGGCTGGGCCGTGTGTGTGTGTGTGTGTGTGTGTGTGTGTGTGTGTGTGTGTGTGTGTGTGTGTGTGTGTGTGTGTGTGTGTGTGTGTGTGTGTGTGTGTGTGAGATGGGGTGGGCCAACACAAGCAGCACCGGGAACGTCCCCCTCGCGTGCCCCAGCAGCAGAACAGGAAATGAGAGAGAGAGGGAGGAGTGTGTGTGTGCGTACGCGTGTATGAAAGTGAGTTAGTGAGATTAGTGAGTTTGATTTGAATTTATTGAGAGAAGATAGTGGGATGTAAGTTAACTATAATATCTCACCTGCATAAAGCTGTAACACCTGCTCAGACTGTGGACTGGCTGACTGACTGACTGACGGACTGACTGACTGAGTGACTGGCTGACTGACTGTCTGGCTGAGTGACTGGCTGACTGACTGGCTGACTGACTGGCTGACTGACTGACTGACTGAGTGACTGGCTGACTGACTGGCTGAGTGACTGGCTGACTGACTGTCTGGCTGGCTGACTGGCTGGCTGGCTGACTGACTGGCTGGCTGACTGGCTGGCTGACTGGCTGACTGACTGAGTGACTGGCTGGCTGACTGGCTGTGACTGGCTGACTGACTGGACTGGCTGGCTGACTGCTGACTGGCTGGCTGGCTGACTGGCTGGCTGGCTGACTGGCTGGCTGACTGACTGCTGAAAGAGTGACTGGCTGACTGAAAGAGTGACTGGCTGACTGAATGAGTGACTGGCTGACTGAACGAGTGACTGGCTGACTGAACGAGTGACTGGCTGACTGAACGAGTGACTGGCTGACTGAATGAGTGACTGGCTGAAAGAGTGACTGGGTGACTGAAAGAGTGACTGGCTGAAAGAGTGACTGGCTGACTGAAAGAGTGACTGGCTGACTGAATGAGTGACTGGCTGACTGAAAGAGTGACTGGCTGAATGAGTGACTGGCTGACTGAATGAGTGACTGGCTGACTGAAAGAGTGACTGGCTGGCTGACTGAAAGAGTGACTGGCTGACTGAAAGAGTGACTGGCTGACTGAATGAGTGACTGGCTGACTGAATGAGTGACTGGCTGACTGAAAGAGTGACTGGCTGACTGAATGAGTGACTGGCTGACTGAATGAGTGACTGGCTGACTGAACGAGTGACTGGTTGACTGAAAGAGTGACTGACTGACTGAAAGAGTGACTGGGTAACTGAAAGAGTGACTGGGTGACTGAAAGAGTGACTGGGTGACTGAAAGAGTGTCTCCTATAGTCCTAGAA
>NC_068430.1:79066416-79074792 GCF_023373465.1 Oncorhynchus keta
GGATAGCTGAGTGAAGACATGGGTTCTGCATAAGGGGCTGGCCTTTCACAGGGATAGCTGAGTGAAGACATGGGCTCTGCATAAGGGGCTGGCCTTTCGCAGGGATAGCTGAGTGAAGACATGGGTTCTGCATAAGGGGCTGGCCTTTCGCAGGGATAGCTGAGCGAAGACATGGGTTCTGCATAAGGGGACATGGGTTCTGCATAAGGGGCTGGCCTTTCACAGGGATAGCTGATACTGGTGTCAGAGTCAGCCAAACTGGACAGGAGCGTTAATTGCATCAAGGCCTTTACAGGGATAGCTGAGTGAAGAAACCCATAAGGGGCTGTCTCCTGAGAAAAGTTGGAAAATGGGCTCTGAAAATATATCATTTCTGCATAAGGGGCTGGCCTTTCACAGGGATAGCTGAGGTGAAGACATTGGTTCTGCATAAGGGGCTGGCCTTTCCATTAGCAGACGGCTCTGTTGGAGACATATATTGGTTCTGCATACCATGAAATTAGTTAAGGGGGGATTCTAATGAGCGAAGACATTCTATAAGGGGCTGGCCTTTCACAGGGATAGCTGAGCTGACTGGAACTGTTCACAGGGATAGCTGAGTCACAGGGTTCCAAGGGGCTGACCTTTAGGTCATAATCACCAGTCTTCTGTTATGGACCTGTCACAGGGGCTGAGTGAAGCTGGGACCTAGGGGCTGGTCATAATCACCAGTCTTCTCTTAAGGGGGACCTGTCACAGGGCTCCAAGCTGACTTCTATGGGTCATAATCCAGTCTTCTGTTATGGACCTGTCACAGGGCTCCAAGCTGACCTAGGTCATAATCACCAGTCTTCTGTTATGGAACTGTCACAGGGCTCCAAGCTGACCTAGGTCATAATCACCAGTCTTCTGTTATGGACCTGTCACAGGGTTCCAAGCTGACCTAGGTCATAATCACCAGTCTTCTGTTATGGACCTGTCACAGGGCTCAGTCTTCTGTTATGGAACTGTCACAGGGCTCCATCAGCTGACCTAGGTCATAATCACCAGTCTTCTGTTATGGACCTGTCACAGGGTTCCAAGCTGACCTAGGTCATAATCACCAGTCTTCTGTTATGGACCTGTCACAGGGCTCCAAGCTGACCTAGGTCATAATCACCAGTCTTCTGTTATGGACCTGTCACAGGGTTCCAAGCTGAGGTCATAATCACCAGTCTTCTGTTTCTGTTATGCTGACCTAGGTCATAATCAGTCTTCTGTTATGGGTCACAGGGCTCCAAGCTGACCTAGGTCATAATCACCAGTCTTCTGTTATGGACCTGTCACAGGGCTCCAAGCTGACCTAGGTCATAATCACCAGTCTTCTGTTATGGACCTGTCACAGGGCTCCAAGCTGACCTAGGTCATAATCACCAGTCTTCTGTTATGGACCTGTCACAGGGCTCCAAGCTGACCTAGGTCATAATCACCAGTCTTCTGTTATGGACCTGTCACAGGGCTCCAAGCTGACCTAGGTCATAATCACCAGTCTTCTGTTATGGAACTGTCACAGGGCTCCAAGCTGACCTAGGTCATAATCACCAGTCTTCTGTTATGGACCTGTCACAGGGCTCCAAGCTGACCTAGGTCATAATCACCAGTCTTCTGTTATGGACCTGTCACAGGGCTCCAAGCTGACCTAGGTCATAATCACCAGTCTTCTGTTATGGACCTGTCACAGGGCTCCAAGCTGACCTAGGTCATAATCACCAGTCTTCTGTTATGGACCTGTCACAGGGTTCCAAGCTGACCTAGGTCATAATCACCAGTCTTCTGTTATGGACCTGTCACAGGGCTCCAAGCTGACCTAGGTCATAATCACCAGTCTTCTGTTATGGACCTGTCACAGGGCTCCAAGCTGACCTAGGTCATAATCACCAGTCTTCTGTTATGGACCTGTCACAGGGCTCCAAGCTGACCTAGGTCATAATCACCAGTCTTCTGTTATGGACCTGTCACAGGTTCCAAGCTGACCTAGGTCATAATCACCAGTCTTCTGTTATGGACCTGTCACCAGTCTTCTGTTATGGACTTGTCACAGGGCTCCAAGCTGACCTAGGTCATAATCACCAGTCTTCTGTTATGGACCTGTCACAGGGCTCCAAGCTGACCTAGGTCATAATCACCAGTCTTCTGTTATGGACCTGTCACAGGGCTCCAAGCTGACCTAGGTCATAATCACCAGTCTTCTGTTATGGACCTGTCACAGGGCTCCAAGCTGACCTAGGTCATAATCACCAGTCTTCTGTTATGGACCTGTCACAGGGCTCCAAGCTGACCTAGGTCATAATCACCAGTCTTCTGTTATGGACCTGTCACAGGGCTCCAAGCTGACCTAGGTCATAATCACCAGTCTTCTGTTATGGACCTGTCACAGGGCTCCAAGCTGACCTAGGTCATAATCACCAGTCTTCTGTTATGGACCTGTCACAGGGCTCCAAGCTGACCTAGGTCATAATCACCAGTCTTCTGTTATGGACCTGTCACAGGGCTCCAAGCTGACCTAGGTCATAATCACCAGTCTTCTGTTATGGACCTGTCACAGGGCTCCAGCTGACCTAGGTCATAATCACCAGTCTTCTGTTATGGACCTGTCACAGGGCTCCAAGCTGACCTAGGTCATAATCACCAGTCTTCTGTTATGGACCTGTCACAGGGCTCCAAGCTGACCTAGGTCATAATCACCAGTCTTCTGTTATGGACCTGTCACAGGGTTCCAAGCTGACCTAGGTCATAATCACCAGTCTTCTGTTATGGACCTGTCACAGGGTTCCAAGCTGACCTAGGTCATAATCACCAGTCTTCTGTTATGGACCTGTCACAGGGCTCCAAGCTGACCTAGGACCAGTCTTCTGTTATGGGTCATAATCACCCAGTCTTCTGTTATGGACCTGTCACAGGGCTCCAAGCTGACCTAGGTCATAATCACCAGTCTTCTGTTATGGACCTGTCACAGGGCTCCAAGCTGACCTAGGTCATAATCACCAGTCTTCTGTTATGGTCTTCTGTTATGGAGTCTTCCTGTCACAGGGCTCCAAGCTGACCTAGGTCATAATCACCAGTCTTCTGTTATGGACCTGTCACAGGGCTCCAAGCTGACCTAGGTCATAATCACCAGTCTTCTGTTATGGACCTGTCACAGGGCTCCAAGCTGACCTAGGTCATAATCACCAGTCTTCTGTTATGGACCTGTCACAGGGCTCCAAGCTGACCTAGGTCATAATCACCAGTCTTCTGTTATGGACCTGTCACAGGGCTCCAAGCTGACCTAGGTCATAATCACCAGTCTTCTGTTATGGACCTGTCACAGGGCTCCAAGCTGACCTAGGTCATAATCACCAGTCTTCTGTTATGGACCTGTCACAGGGCTCCAAGCTGACCTAGGTCATAATCACCAGTCTTCTGTTATGGACCTGTCACAGGGCTCCAAGCTGACCTAGGTCATAATCACCAGTCTTCTGTTATGGACCTGTCACAGGGCTCCAAGCTGACCTAGGTCATAATCACCAGTCTTCTGTTATGGACCTGTCACAGGGCTCCAAGCTGACCTAGGTCATAATCACCAGTCTTCTGTTATGGACCTGTCACAGGGCTCCAAGCTGACCTAGGTCATAATCACCAGTCTTCTGTTATGGACCTGTCACAGGGCTCCAAGCTGACCTAGGTCATAATCACCAGTCTTCTGTTATGGACCTGTCACAGGGCTCCAAGCTGACCTAGGTCATAATCACCAGTCTTCTGTTATGGACCTGTCACAGGGTTCCAAGCTGACCTAGGTCATAATCACCAGTCTTCTGTTATGGACCTGTCACAGGGCTCCAAGCTGACCTAGGTCATAATCACCAGTCTTCTGTTATGGACCTGTCACAGGGCTCCAAGCTGACCTAGGTCATAATCACCAGTCTTCTGTTATGGACCTGTCACAGGGCTCCAAGCTGACCTAGGTCATAATCACCAGTCTTCTGTTATGGACCTGTCACAGGGCTCCAAGCTGACCTAGGTCATAATCACCAGTCTTCTGTTATGGACCTGTCACAGGGCTCCAAGCTGACCTAGGTCATAATCACCAGTCTTCTGTTATGGACCTGTCACAGGGCTCCAAGCTGACCTAGGTCATAATCACCAGTCTTCTGTTATGGACCTGTCACAGGGCTCCAAGCTGACCTAGGTCATAATCACCAGTCTTCTGTTATGGACCTGTCACAGGGCTCCAAGCTGACCTAGGTCATAATCACCAGTCTTCTGTTATGGACCTGTCACAGGGCTCCAAGCTGACCTAGGTCATAATCACCAGTCTTCTGTTATGGACCTGTCAAGCTGACCTAGGTCATAATCACCAGTCTTCTGTTATGGACCTGTCACAGGGCTCCAAGCTGACCTAGGTCATAATCACCAGTCTTCTGTTATGGACCTGTCACAGGGCTCCAAGCTGACCTAGGTCATAATCACCAGTCTTCTGTTATGGACCTGTCACAGGGCTCCAAGCTGACCTAGGTCATAATCACCAGTCTTCTGTTATGGACCTGTCACAGGGTTCCAAGCTGACCTAGGTCATAATCACCAGTCTTCTGTTATGGACCTGTCACAGGGCTCCAAGCTGACCTAGGTCATAATCACCAGTCTTCTGTTATGGACCTGTCACAGGGCTCCAAGCTGACCTAGGTCATAATCACCAGTCCAGTCTTCTGTTAGTCTTGGACCTGTCACAGGGCTCCAAGCTGACCTAGGTCATAATCACCAGTCTTCTGTTATGGACCTGTCACAGGGCTCCAAGCTGACCTAGGTCATAATCACCAGTCTTCTGTTATGGACCTGTCACAGGGCTCCAAGCTGACCTAGGTCATAATCACCAGTCTTCTGTTATGGAACTGTCACAGGGCTCCAAGCTGACCTAGGTCATAATCACCAGTCTTCTGTTATGGACCTGTCACAGGGCTCCAAGCTGACCTAGGTCATAATCACCAGTCTTCTGTTATGGACCTGTCACAGGGTTCCAAGCTGACCTAGGTCATAATCACCAGTCTTCTGTTATGGAACTGTCACAGGGCTCCAAGCTGACCTAGGTCATAATCACCAGTCTTCTGTTATGGACCTGTCACAGGGCTCCAAGCTGACCTAGGTCATAATCACCAGTCTTCTGTTATGGACCTGTCACAGGGCTCCAAGCTGACCTAGGTCATAATCACCAGTCTTCTGTTATGGACCTGTCACAGGGCTCCAAGCTGACCTAGGTCATAATCACCAGTCTTCTGTTATGGAGTCTTCTGTTATGGACCTGTCACAGGGCTCCAAGCTGACCTAGGTCATAATCACCAGTCTTCTGTTATGGACCTGTCACAGGGCTCCAAGCTGACCTAGGTCATAATCACCAGTCTTCTGTTATGGACCTGTCACAGGGCTCCAAGCTGACCTAGGTCATAATCACCAGTCTTCTGTTATGGACCTGTCACAGGGCTCCAAGCTGACCTAGGTCATAATCACCAGTCTTCTGTTATGGACCTGTCACAGGGCTCCAAGCTGACCTAGGTCATAATCACCAGTCTTCTGTTATGGACCTGTCACAGGGCTCCAAGCTGACCTAGGTCATAATCACCAGTCTTCTGTTATGGACCTGTCACAGGGCTCCAAGCTGACCTAGGTCATAATCACCAGTCTTCTGTTATGGACCTGTCACAGGGCTCCAAGCTGACCTAGGTCATAATCACCAGTCTTCTGTTATGGACCTGTCACAGGGTTCCAAGCTGACCTAGGTCATAATCACCAGTCTTCTGTTATGGACCTGTCACAGGGTTCCAAGCTGACCTAGGTCATAATCACCAGTCTTCTGTTATGGACCTGTCACAGGGCTCCAAGCTGACCTAGGTCATAATCACCAGTCTTCTGTTATGGACCTGTCACAGGGCTCCAAGCTGACCTAGGTCATAATCACCAGTCTTCTGTTATGGACCTGTCACAGGGCTCCAAGCTGACCTAGGTCATAATCACCAGTCTTCTGTTATGGAACTGTCACAGGGCTCCAAGCTGACCTAGGTCATAATCACCAGTCTTCTGTTATGGACCTGTCACAGGGCTCCAAGCTGACCTAGGTCATAATCACCAGTCTTCTGTTATGGACCTGTCACAGGGCTCCAAGCTGACCTAGGTCATAATCACCAGTCTTCTGTTATGGACCTGTCACAGGGCTCCAAGCTGACCTAGGTCATAATCACCAGTCTTCTGTTATGGACCTGTCACAGGGTTCCAAGCTGACCTAGGTCATAATCACCAGTCTTCTGTTATGGACCTGTCACAGGGGCTGACCTAGGTCATAATCACCAGTCTTCTGTTATGGACCTGTCACAGGGTCCAAGCTGACCTAGGTCATAATCACCAGTCTTCTGTTATGGACCTGTCACAGTCATAATCCCAGCTGACCTAGGTCATAATCACCAGTCTTCTGTTATGGACCTGTCACAGGGCTCCAAGCTGACCTAGGTCATAATCACCAGTCTTCTGTTATGGACCTGTCACAGGGCTCCAAGCTGACCTAGGTCATAATCACCAGTCTTCTGTTATGGACCTGTCACAGGGCTCCAAGCTGACCTAGGTCATAATCACCAGTCTTCTGTTATGGACCTGTCACAGGGCTCCAAGCTGACCTAGGTCATAATCACCAGTCTTCTGTTATGGACCTGTCACAGGGCTCCAAGCTGACCTAGGTCATAATCACCAGTCTTCTGTTATGGACCTGTCACAGGGTTCCAAGCTGACCTAGGTCATAATCACCAGTCTTCTGTTATGGACCTGTCACAGGGCTCCAAGCTGACCTAGGTCATAATCACCAGTCTTCTGTTATGGACCTGTCACAGGGCTCCAAGCTGACCTAGGTCATAATCACCAGTCTTCTGTTATGGACCTGTCACAGGGCTCCAAGCTGACCTAGGTCATAATCACCAGTCTTCTGTTATGGACCTGTCACAGGGTTCCAAGCTGACCTAGGTCATAATCACCAGTCTTCTGTTATGGACCTGTCACAGGGCTCCAAGCTGACCTAGGTCATAATCACCAGTCTTCTGTTATGGACCTGTCACAGGGCTCCAAGCTGACCTAGGTCATAATCACCAGTCTTCTGTTATGGACCTGTCACAGGGTTCCAAGCTGACCTAGGTCATAATCACCAGTCTTCTGTTATGGACCTGTCACAGGGTTCCAAGCTGACCTAGGTCATAATCACCAGTCTTCTGTTATGGACCTGTCACAGGGTTCCAAGCTGACCTAGGTCATAATCACCAGTCTTCTGTTATGGACCTGTCACAGGGCTCCAAGCTGACCTAGGTCATAATCACCAGTCTTCTGTTATGGACCTGTCACAGGGTTCCAAGCTGACCTAGGTCATAATCACCAGTCTTCTGTTATGGACCTGTCACAGGGTTCCAAGCTGACCTAGGTCATAATCACCAGTCTTCTGTTATGGACCTGTCACAGGGTTCCAAGCTGACCTAGGTCATAATCACCAGTCTTCTGTTATGGAACTGTCACAGGGTTCCAAGCTGACCTAGGTCATAATCACCAGTCTTCTGTTATGGACCTGTCACAGGGCTCCAAGCTGACCTAGGTCATAATCACCAGTCTTCTGTTATGGACCTGTCACAGGGTTCCAAGCTGACCTAGGTCATAATCACCAGTCTTCTGTTATGGACCTGTCACAGGGTTCCAAGCTGACCTAGGTCATAATCACCAGTCTTCTGTTATGGACCTGTCACAGGGTTCCAAGCTGACCTAGGTCATAATCACCAGTCTTCTGTTATGGACCTGTCACAGGGCTCCAAGCTGACCTAGGTCATAATCACCAGTCTTCTGTTATGGACCTGTCACAGGGTTCCAAGCTGACCTAGGTCATAATCACCAGTCTTCTGTTATGGAACTGTCACAGGGTTCCAAGCTGACCTAGGTCATAATCACCAGTCTTCTGTTATGGACCTGTCACAGGGTTCCAAGCTGACCTAGGTCATAATCACCAGTCTTCTGTTATGGACCTGTCACAGGGTTCCAAGCTGACCTAGGTCATAATCACCAGTCTTCTGTTATGGACCTGTCACAGGGTTCCAAGCTGACCTAGGTCATAATCACCAGTCTTCTGTTATGGACCTGTCACAGGGTTCCAAGCTGACCTAGGTCATAATCACCAGTCTTCTGTTATGGACCTGTCACAGGGTTCCAAGCTGACCTAGGTCATAATCACCAGTCTTCTGTTATGGACCTGTCACAGGGTTCCAAGCTGACCTAGGTCATAATCACCAGTCTTCTGTTATGGAACTGTCACAGGGCTCCAAGCTGACCTAGGTCATAATCACCAGTCTTCTGTTATGGACCTGTCAC
>NC_068430.1:79074892-79144892 GCF_023373465.1 Oncorhynchus keta
CATCCCTCTCCTCCTCCCCATCCCTCTCCCTCCCCCCATACCTCCCTCCTCCCCATACTCTCCTCTCCATCCCGCTCCCTCCTCCCCATCCCTCTCTCTCCTCCCCATCCCTCTCCCTCCTCCCCATCCCTCTCCCTCCTCCTCATCCCTCTCCTTCTCCTCCCCATCCTTCTCCTTCTCCTCCCCATCCTTCTCCTCCCCATCCCCCTCTCTCTCCTCCCCATCCCTCTCCCTCCTCCCGCACCAGGTTCTGTCCCAGGCGTTCTGAAAGCAGCTCCTCCTCGTCCTCTTGCTCCAGCTCCGTCTCCCGTTCCCCGGTTCCCTGCCGGTACCGGCTCCCCTACCCACAGTCCTGGAACCGCTCTCGGTCCACATCAAAGTCCTGGACTCAGTCTGGTTCCAGATCTAGGTCCAGATCCCCCACCACACTGGCCTACAGCAGGGCCCAGAGGTGGAGGGACTGCTGCAGGTCAGTAATGGCATTTATACATTTGTTAAATAACTTTTAAAACATTTTTTTAAAGTATTTTGTCAATGTTTTTAGGGGGGTGTATTATTAAAGGAGTTCTGAATGATTAGACTCTGATTAAAGTATAGCCACACGGGTCTTCTGTAGTCCGCCTCACCTTGCTGTCTCCTCTCCCCTGCCCCAACCTTCAGCTCCAACAACATCAGGGACTCCAGGAAACCAAAGAGACAACAAGATATGAGGAATCAAAAACTAAAAGCCATAGTGAGTACTGTGTAGTACATTACAAATCGTGGTACACCTTGTGTTTTTGCTGTTAACATTTTAGAAATATATTTTTAAAATACTTTTTAAGATGTTAAATGTAAATGTGACATTACGTCCTGATTTGATTTGGAGACCAAATTGCCACCAACTGTCCTCTTCGGTTCCCACCAGATGGCCAAGCTGCAAATTGAAGATTGGCTATATCATAAACATTTCTGGAAACCAACATGAGCTTTTTGCTCTTGGATTTAGGTCAGGAATAAGGTTAGCAGTGGGGTCAGGGTTAATGTAGGATGAGTTGGATTTAGGTCAGGAATAAGGTTAGCAGTGGGGTCAGGGTTAATGTAGGATGAGTTGGATTTAGGTCAGGAATAAGGTTAGCAGTGGGGTCAGGGTTAATGTAGGATGAGTTGGATTTAGGTCAGGAATAAGGTTAGCAGTGTGGTCAGGGTTAATGTAGGATGAGTTGGATTTAGGTCAGGAATAAGGTTAGCAGTGTGGTCAGGGTTAATGTAGGATGAGTTGGATTTAGGTCAGGAATAAGGTTAGCAGTGTGGTCAGGGTTAATGTAGGATGAGTTGGATTTAGGTCAGGAATAAGGTTAGCAGTGTGGTCAGGGTTAATGTAGGATGAGTTGGATTTAGATCAGGAATAAGGTTAGCAGTGTGGTCAGGGTTAATGTAGGATGAGTTGGATTTAGGTCAGGAATAAGGTTAGCAGTGTGGTCAGGGTTAATGTAGGATGAGTTGGATTTAGGTCAGGAATAAGGTTAGCAGTGTGGTCAGGGTTAATGTAGGATGAGTTGGATTTAGATCAGGAATAAGGTTAGCAGTGTGGTCAGGGTTAATGTAGGATGAGTTGGATTTAGGTCAGGAATAAGGTTAGCAGTGTGGTCAGGGTTAATGTAGGATGAGTTGGATTTAGGTCAGGAATAAGGTTAGCAGTGTGGTCAGGGTTAATGTAGGATGAGTTGGATTTAGATCAGGAATAAGGTTAGCAGTGTGGTCAGGGTTAATGTAGGATGAGTTGGATTTAGGTCAGGAATAAGGTTAGCAGTGGGGTCAGGGTTAATGTAGGATGAGTTGGATTTAGGTCAGGAATAAGGTTAGCAGTGGGGTCAGGGTTAATGTAGGATGAGTTGGATTTAGGTCAGGAATAAGGTTAGCAGTGGGGTCAGGGTTAATGTAGGATGAGTTGGATTTAGGTCAGGAATAAGGTTAGCAGTGGGGTCAGGGTTAATGTAGGATGAGTTGGATTTAGATCAGGAATAAGGTTAGCAGTGTGGTCAGGGTTAATGTAGTATGAGTTGGATTTAGGTCAGGAATAAGGTTAGCAGTGGGGTCAGGGTTAATGTAGGATGAGTTGGATTTAGGTCAGGAATAAGGTTAGCAGTGTGGTCAGGGTTAATGTAGGATGAGTTGGATTTAGGTCAGGAATAAGGTTAGCAGTGGGGTCAGGGTTAATGTAGGATGAGTTGGATTTAGGTCAGGAATAAGGTTAGCAGTGTGGTCAGGGTTAATGTAGGATGAGTTGGATTTAGGTCAGGAATAAGGTTAGCAGTGTGGTCAGGGTTAATGTAGGATGAGTTGGATTTAGGTCAGGAATAAGGTTAGCAGTGTGGTCAGGGTTAATGTAGGATGAGTGGGATTTAGGTCAGGAATAAGGTTAGCAGTGGGGTCAGGGTTAATGTAGGATGAGTTGGATTTAGGTCAGGAATAAGGTTAGCAGTGTGGTCAGGGTTAATGTAGGATGAGTTGGATTTAGGTCAGGAATAAGGTTAGCAGTGGGGTCAGGGTTAATGTAGGATGAGTTGGATTTAGGTCAGGAATAAGGTTAGCAGTGTGGTCAGGGTTAATGTAGGATGAGTTGGATTTAGGTCAGGAATAAGGTTAGCAGTGTGGTCAGGGTTAACATAGGATGAGTTGGATTTAGGTCAGGAATAAGGTTAGCAGTGTGGTCAGGGTTAATGTAGGATGAGTTGGATTTAGGTCAGGAATAAGGTTAGCAGTGTGGTCAGGGTTAATGTAGGATGAGTTGGATTTAGGTCAGGAATAAGGTTAGCAGTGTGGTCAGGGTTAATGTAGGATGAGTTGGATTTAGGTCAGGAATAAGGTTAGCAGTGTGGTCAGGGTTAATGTAGGATGAGTTGGATTTAGGTCAGGAATAAGGTTAGCAGTGGGGTCAGGGTTAATGTAGGATGAGTTGGATTTAGGTCAGGAATAAGGTTAGCAGTGGGGTCAGGGTTAATGTAGGATGAGTTGGATTTAGGTCAGGAATAAGGTTAGCAGTGGGTCAGGGTTAATGTAGGATGAGTTGGATTTAGGTCAGGAATAAGGTTAGCAGTGGGGTCAGGGTTAATGTAGGATGAGTTGGATTTAGGTCAGGAATAAGGTTAGCAGTGTGGTCAGGGTTAATGTAGGATGAGTTGGATTTAGGTCAGGAATAAGGTTAGCAGTGGGGTCAGGGTTAATGTAGGATGAGTTGGATTTAGGTCAGGAATAAGGTTAGCAGTGGGGTCAGGGTTAATGTAGGATGAGTTGGATTTAGGTCAGGAATAAGGTTAGCAGTGTGGTCAGGGTTAATGTAGGATGAGTTGGATTTAGGTCAGGAATAAGGTTAGCAGTGGGGTCAGGGTTAATGTAGGATGAGTTGGATTTAGGTCAGGAATAAGGTTAGCAGTGTGGTCAGGGTTAATGTAGGATGAGTTGGATTTAGGTCAGGAATAAGGTTAGCAGTGGGGTCAGGGTTAACATAGGATGAGTTGGATTTAGGTCAGGAATAAGGTTAGCAGTGGGGTCAGGGTTAATGTAGGATGAGTTGGATTTAGGTCAGGAATAAGGTTAGCAGTGTGGTCAGGGTTAATGTAGGATGAGTTGGATTTAGGTCAGGAATAAGGTTAGCAGTGGGTCAGGGTTAATGTAGGATGAGTTGGATTTAGGTCAGGAATAAGGTTAGCAGTGTGGTCAGGGTTAATGTAGGATGAGTTGGATTTAGGTCAGGAATAAGGTTAGCAGTGTGGTCAGGGTTAATGTAGGATGAGTTGGATTTAGGTCAGGAATAAGGTTAGCAGTGGGGTCAGGGTTAATGTAGGATGAGTTGGATTTAGGTCAGGAATAAGGTTAGCAGTGGGGTCAGGGTTAATGTAGGATGAGTTGGATTTAGGTCAGGAATAAGGTTAGCAGTGTGGTCAGGGTTAATGTAGGATGAGTTGGATTTAGGTCAGGAATAAGGTTAGCAGTGGGGTCAGGGTTAATGTAGGATGAGTTGGATTTAGGTCAGGAATAAGGTTAGCAGTGTGGTCAGGGTTAATGTAGGATGAGTTGGATTTAGGTCAGGAATAAGGTTAGCAGTGGGGTCAGGGTTAACGTAGGATGAGTTGGATTTAGGTCAGGAATAAGGTTAGCAGTGTGGTCAGGGTTAATGTAGGATGAGTTGGATTTAGGTCAGGAATAAGGTTAGCAGTGTGGTCAGGGTTAATGTAGGATGAGTTGGATTTAGGTCAGGAATAAGGTTAGCAGTGTGGTCAGGGTTAATGTAGGATGAGTTGGATTTAGGTCAGGAATAAGGTTAGCAGTGGGGTCAGGGTTAATGTAGGATGAGTTGGATTTAGGTCAGAATAAGGTTAGCAGTGTGGTCAGGGTTAATGTAGGATGAGTTGGATTTAGGTCAGGAATAAGGTTAGCAGTGGGGTCAGGGTTAATGTAGGATGAGTTGGATTTAGGTCAGGAATAAGGTTAGCAGTGAGTTGGTCAGGGTTAATGTAGGGATGAGTTGGATTTAGGTCAGGAATAAGGTTAGCAGTGTGGTCAGGGTTAATGTAGGATGAGTTGGATTTAGGTCAGGAATAAGGTTAGCAGTGTGGTCAGGGTTAATGTAGGATGAGTTGGATTTAGGTCAGGAATAAGGTTAGCAGTGTGGTCAGGGTTAATGTAGGATGAGTTGGATTTAGGTCAGGAATAAGGTTAGCAGTGTGGTCAGGGTTAATGTAGGATGAGTTGGATTTAGGTCAGGAATAAGGTTAGCAGTGGGGTCAGGGTTAATGTAGGATGAGTTGGATTTAGGTCAGGAATAAGGTTAGCAGTGTGGTCAGGGTTAATGTAGGATGAGTTGGATTTAGGTCAGGAATAAGGTTAGCAGTGGGGTCAGGGTTAATGTAGGATGAGTTGGATTTAGGTCAGGAATAAGGTTAGCAGTGGGGTCAGGGTTAATGTAGGATGAGTTGGATTTAGGTCAGGAATAAGGTTAGCAGTGTGGTCAGGGTTAATGTAGGATGAGTTGGATTTAGGTCAGGAATAAGGTTAGCAGTGGGGTCAGGGTTAATGTAGGATGAGTTGGATTTAGGTCAGGAATAAGGTTAGCAGTGTGGTCAGGGTTAATGTAGGATGAGTTGGATTTAGGTCAGGAATAAGGTTAGCAGTGTGGTCAGGGTTAATGTAGGATGAGTTGGATTTAGGTCAGGAATAAGGTTAGCAGTGTGGTCAGGGTTAATGTAGGATGAGTTGGATTTAGGTCAGGAATAAGGTTAGCAGTGGGGTCAGGGTTAATGTAGGATGAGTTGGATTTAGGTCAGGAATAAGGTTAGCAGTGGGGTCAGGGTTAACGTAGGATGAGTTGGATTTAGGTCAGGAATAAGGTTAGCAGTGGGGTCAGGGTTAATGTAGGATGAGTTGGATTTAGGTCAGGAATAAGGTTAGCAGTGTGGTCAGGGTTAATGTAGGATGAGTTGGATTTAGGTCAGGAATAAGGTTAGCAGTGTGGTCAGGGTTAATGTAGGATGAGTTGGATTTAGGTCAGGAATAAGGTTAGCAGTGTGGTCAGGGTTAATGTAGGATGAGTTGGATTTAGGTCAGGAATAAGGTTAGCAGTGGGGTCAGGGTTAATGTAGGATGAGTTGGATTTAGGTCAGGAATAAGGTTAGCAGTGTGGTCAGGGTTAATGTAGGATGAGTTGGATTTAGGTCAGGAATAAGGTTAGCAGTGTGGTCAGGGTTAATGTAGGATGAGTTGGATTTAGGTCAGGAATAAGGTTAGCAGTGTGGTCAGGGTTAATGTAGGATGAGTTGGATTTAGGTCAGGAATAAGGTTAGCAGTGGGTCAGGGTTAATGTAGGATGAGTTGGATTTAGGTCAGGAATAAGGTTAGCAGTGGGGTCAGGGTTAATGTAGGATGAGTTGGATTTAGGTCAGGAATAAGGTTAGCAGTGTGGTCAGGGTTAATGTAGGATGAGTTGGATTTAGGTCAGGAATAAGGAATAAGGTTAGCAGTGTTGGTCAGGGTTAATGTAGGATGAGTTGGATTTAGGTCAGGAATAAGGTTAGCAGTGTGGTCAGGGTTAATGTAGGATGAGTTGGATTTAGGTCAGGAATAAGGTTAGCAGTGTGGTCAGGGTTAATGTAGGATGAGTTGGATTTAGGTCAGGAATAAGGTTAGCAGTGTGGTCAGGGTTAATGTAGGATGAGTTGGATTTAGGTCAGGAATAAGGTTAGCAGTGTGGTCAGGGTTAATGTAGGATGAGTTGGATTTAGGTCAGGAATAAGGTTAGCAGTGTGGTCAGGGTTAATGTAGGATGAGTTGGATTTAGGTCAGGAATAAGGTTAGCAGTGGGTCAGGGTTAATGTAGGATGAGTTGGATTTAGGTCAGGAATAAGGTTAGCAGTGTGGTCAGGGTTAATGTAGGATGAGTTGGATTTAGGTCAGGAATAAGGTTAGCAGTGTGGTCAGGGTTAATGTAGGATGAGTTGGATTTAGGTCAGGAATAAGGTTAGCAGTGTGGTCAGGGTTAATGTAGGATGAGTTGGATTTAGGTCAGAATAAGGTTAGCAGTGTGGTCAGGGTTAATGTAGGATGAGTTGGATTTAGGTCAGGAATAAGGTTAGCAGTGGGGTCAGGGTTAATGTAGGATGAGTTGGATTTAGGTCAGGAATAAGGTTAGCAGTGTGGTCAGGGTTAATGTAGGATGAGTTGGATTTAGGTCAGGAATAAGGTTAGCAGTGTGGTCAGGGTTAATGTAGGATGAGTTGGATTTAGGTCAGGAATAAGGTTAGCAGTGGGTCAGGGTTAATGTAGGATGAGTTGGATTTAGGTCAGAATAAGGTTAGCAGTGGGGTCAGGTTAATGTAGGATGAGTTGGATTTAGGTCAGAATAAGGTTAGCAGTGGGGTCAGGGTTAATGTAGGATGAGTTGGATTTAGGTCAGGAATAAGGTTAGCAGTGTGGTCAGGGGTTAATGTAGGATGAGTTGGATTTAGGTCAGGAATAAGGTTAGCAGTGTGGTCAGGGTTAATGTAGGATGAGTTGGATTTAGGTCAGGAATAAGGTTAGCAGTGGGGTCAGGGTTAATGTAGGATGAGTTGGATTTAGGTCAGAATAAGGTTAGCAGTGTGGTCAGGGTTAATGTAGGATGAGTTGGATTTAGGTCAGGAATAAGGTTAGCAGTGTGGTCAGGGTTAATGTAGGATGAGTTGGATTTAGGTCAGGAATAAGGTTAGCAGTGTGGTCAGGGTTAATGTAGGATGAGTTGGATTTAGGTCAGGAATAAGGTTAGCAGTGTGGTCAGGGTTAATGTAGGATGAGTTGGATTTAGGTCAGGAATAAGGTTAGCAGTGTGGTCAGGGTTAATGTAGGATGAGTTGGATTTAGGTCAGGAATAAGGTTAGCAGTGTGGTCAGGGTTAATGTAGGATGAGTTGGATTTAGGTCAGGAATAAGGTTAGCAGTGTGGTCAGGGTTAATGTAGGATGAGTTGGATTTAGGTCAGGAATAAGGTTAGCAGTGGGGTCAGGGTTAATGTAGGATGAGTTGGATTTAGGTCAGGAATAAGGTTAGCAGTGTGGTCAGGGTTAATGTAGGATGAGTTGGATTTAGGTCAGGGAATAAGGTTAGCAGTGGGTCAGGGTTAATGTAGGATGAGTTGGATTTAGGTCAGGAATAAGGTTAGCAGTGTGGTCAGGGTTAATGTAGGATGAGTTGGATTTAGGTCAGAATAAGGTTAGCAGTGGGGTCAGGGTTAATGTAGGATGAGTTGGATTTAGGTCAGGAATAAGGTTAGCAGTGGGTCAGGGTTAATGTAGGATGAGTTGGATTTAGGTCAGGAATAAGGTTAGCAGTGGGGTCAGGGTTAATGTAGGATGAGTTGGATTTAGGTCAGGAATAAGGTTAGCAGTGTGGTCAGGGTTAATGTAGGATGAGTTGGATTTAGGTCAGGAATAAGGTTAGCAGTGGGGTCAGGGTTAATGTAGGATGAGTTGGATTTAGGTCAGAATAAGGTTAGCAGTGTGGTCAGGTTAATGTAGGATGAGTTGGATTTAGGTCAGAATAAGGTTAGCAGTGTGTGGTCAGGGTTAATGTAGGATGAGTTGGATTTAGGTCAGGAATAAGGTTAGCAGTGGGGTCAGGGTTAATGTAGGATGAGTTGGATTTAGGTCAGGAATAAGGTTAGCAGTGTGGTCAGGGTTAATGTAGGATGAGTTGGATTTAGGTCAGGAATAAGGTTAGCAGTGGGGTCAGGGTTAATGTAGGATGAGTTGGATTTAGGTCAGGAATAAGGTTAGCAGTGGGGTCAGGGTTAATGTAGGATGAGTTGGATTTAGGTCAGGAATAAGGTTAGCAGTGTGGTCAGGTTAATGTAGGATGAGTTGGATTTAGGTCAGAATAAGGTTAGCAGTGTGGTCAGGGTTAATGTAGGATGAGTTGGATTTAGGTCAGGAATAAGGTTAGCAGTGTGGTCAGGGTTAATGTAGGATGAGTTGGATTTAGGTCAGGAATAAGGTTAGCAGTGGGGTCAGGGTTAATGTAGGATGAGTTGGATTTAGGTCAGGAATAAGGTTAGCAGTGGGGTCAGGGTTAATGTAGGATGAGTTGGATTTAGGTCAGGAATAAGGTTAGCAGTGTGGTCAGGGTTAATGTAGGATGAGTTGGATTTAGGTCAGGAATAAGGTTAGCAGTGGGGTCAGGGTTAATGTAGGATGAGTTGGATTTAGGTCAGGAATAAGGTTAGCAGTGGGTCAGGGTTAATGTAGGATGAGTTGGATTTAGGTCAGGAATAAGGTTAGCAGTGGGGTCAGGGTTAATGTAGGATGAGTTGGATTTAGGTCAGGAATAAGGTTAGCAGTGGGGTCAGGGTTAATGTAGGATGAGTTGGATTTAGGTCAGAATAAGGTTAGCAGTGGGGTCAGGGTTAATGTAGGATGAGTTGGATTTAGGTCAGGAATAAGGTTAGCAGTGTGGTCAGGGTTAATGTAGGATGAGTTGGATTTAGGTCAGGAATAAGGTTAGCAGTGTGGTCAGGGTTAATGTAGGATGAGTTGGATTTAGGTCAGAATAAGGTTAGCAGTGGGGTCAGGGTTAATGTAGGATGAGTTGGATTTAGGTCAGGAATAAGGTTAGCAGTGTGGTCAGGGTTAATGTAGGATGAGTTGGATTTAGGTCAGGAATAAGGTTAGCAGTGGGGTCAGGGTTAATGTAGGATGAGTTGGATTTAGGTCAGGAATAAGGTTAGCAGTGGGGTCAGGGTTAATGTAGGATGAGTTGGATTTAGGTCAGGAATAAGGTTAGCAGTGGGGTCAGGGTTAATGTAGGATGAGTTGGATTTAGGTCAGGAATAAGGTTAGCAGTGGGGTCAGGGTTAATGTAGGATGAGTTGGATTTAGGTCAGGAATAAGGTTAGCAGTGTGGTCAGGGTTAATGTAGGATGAGTTGGATTTAGGTCAGGAATAAGGTTAGCAGTGGGGTCAGGGTTAATGTAGGATGAGTTGGATTTAGGTCAGGAATAAGGTTAGCAGTGGGGTCAGGGTTAATGTAGGATGAGTTGGATTTAGGTCAGGAATAAGGTTAGCAGTGTGGTCAGGGTTAATGTAGGATGAGTTGGATTTAGGTCAGGAATAAGGTTAGCAGTGTGGTCAGGGTTAATGTAGGATGAGTTGGATTTAGGTCAGGAATAAGGTTAGCAGTGTGGTCAGGGTTAATGTAGGATGAGTTGGATTTAGGTCAGGAATAAGGTTAGCAGTGGGGTCAGGGTTAATGTAGGATGAGTTGGATTTAGGTCAGGAATAAGGTTAGCAGTGTGGTCAGGGTTAATGTAGGATGAGTTGGATTTAGGTCAGGAATAAGGTTAGCAGTGGGTCAGGGTTAATGTAGGATGAGTTGGATTTAGGTCAGAATAAGGTTAGCAGTGGGTCAGGGTTAATGTAGGATGAGTTGGATTTAGGTCAGGAATAAGGTTAGCAGTGTGGTCAGGGTTAATGTAGGATGAGTTGGATTTAGGTCAGGAATAAGGTTAGCAGTGGGGTCAGGGTTAATGTAGGATGAGTTGGATTTAGGTCAGGAATAAGGTTAGCAGTGGGGTCAGGGTTAATGTAGGATGAGTGGGATTTAGGTCAGGAATAAGGTTAGCAGTGTGGTCAGGGTTAATGTAGGATGAGTTGGATTTAGGTCAGGAATAAGGTTAGCAGTGTGGTCAGGGTTAATGTAGGATGAGTTGGATTTAGGTCAGGAATAAGGTTAGCAGTGTGGTCAGGGTTAATGTAGGATGAGTTGGATTTAGGTCAGGAATAAGGTTAGCAGTGTGGTCAGGGTTAACGTAGGATGAGTTGGATTTAGGTCAGGAATAAGGTTAGCAGTGGGGTCAGGGTTAATGTAGGATGAGTTGGATTTAGGTCAGGAATAAGGTTAGCAGTGTGGTCAGGGTTAACGTAGGATGAGTTGGATTTAGGTCAGGAATAAGGTTAGCAGTGTGGTCAGGGTTAATGTAGGATGAGTTGGATTTAGGTCAGGAATAAGGTTAGCAGTGGGGTCAGGGTTAATGTAGGATGAGTTGGATTTAGGTCAGGAATAAGGTTAGCAGTGGGGTCAGGGTTAATGTAGGATGAGTTGGATTTAGGTCAGGAATAAGGTTAGCAGTGGGGTCAGGGTTAATGTAGGATGAGTTGGATTTAGGTCAGGAATAAGGTTAGCAGTGTGGTCAGGGTTAATGTAGGATGAGTTGGATTTAGGTCAGGAATAAGGTTAGCAGTGGGGTCAGGGTTAATGTAGGATGAGTTGGATTTAGGTCAGGAATAAGGTTAGCAGTGTGGTCAGGGTTAATGTAGGATGAGTTGGATTTAGGTCAGGAATAAGGTTAGCAGTGTGGTCAGGGTTAATGTAGGATGAGTTGGATTTAGGTCAGGAATAAGGTTAGCAGTGTGGTCAGGGTTAATGTAGGATGAGTTGGATTTAGGTCAGGAATAAGGTTAGCAGTGTGTCAGGGTTAATGTAGGATGAGTTGGATTTAGGTCAGGAATAAGGTTAGCAGTGTGGTCAGGGTTAATGTAGGATGAGTTGGATTTAGGTCAGGAATAAGGTTAGCAGTGTGGTCAGGGTTAATGTAGGATGAGTTGGATTTAGGTCAGGAATAAGGTTAGCAGTGTGGTCAGGGTTAATGTAGGATGAGTTGGATTTAGGTCAGGAATAAGGTTAGCAGTGTGGTCAGGGTTAATGTAGGATGAGTTGGATTTAGGTCAGGAATAAGGTTAGCAGTGTGGTCAGGGTTAATGTAGGATGAGTTGGATTTAGGTCAGGAATAAGGTTAGCAGTGGGTCAGGGTTAATGTAGGATGAGTTGGATTTAGGTCAGGAATAAGGTTAGCAGTGGGTCAGGGTTAATGTAGGATGAGTTGGATTTAGGTCAGGAATAAGGTTAGCAGTGTGGTCAGGGTTAATGTAGGATGAGTTGGATTTAGGTCAGGAATAAGGTTAGCAGTGTGGTCAGGGTTAATGTAGGATGAGTTGGATTTAGGTCAGGAATAAGGTTAGCAGTGTGGTCAGGGTTAATGTAGGATGAGTTGGATTTAGGTCAGGAATAAGGTTAGCAGTGTGGTCAGGGTTAATGTAGGATGAGTTGGATTTAGGTCAGGAATAAGGTTAGCAGTGTGGTCAGGGTTAATGTAGGATGAGTTGGATTTAGGTCAGGAATAAGGTTAGCAGTGGGGTCAGGGTTAATGTAGGATGAGTTGGATTTAGGTCAGGAATAAGGTTAGCAGTGGGGTCAGGGTTAATGTAGGATGAGTTGGATTTAGGTCAGGAATAAGGTTAGCAGTGGGTCAGGGTTAATGTAGGATGAGTTGGATTTAGGTCAGGAATAAGGTTAGCAGTGTGGTCAGGGTTAATGTAGGATGAGTTGGATTTAGGTCAGGAATAAGGTTAGCAGTGTGGTCAGGGTTAATGTAGGATGAGTTGGATTTAGGTCAGGAATAAGGTTAGCAGTGTGGTCAGGGTTAATGTAGGATGAGTTGGATTTAGGTCAGGAATAAGGTTAGCAGTGTGGTCAGGGTTAATGTAGGATGAGTTGGATTTAGGTCAGGAATAAGGTTAGCAGTGGGGTCAGGGTTAATGTAGGATGAGTTGGATTTAGGTCAGGAATAAGGTTAGCAGTGTGGTCAGGGTTAATGTAGGATGAGTTGGATTTAGGTCAGGAATAAGGTTAGCAGTGGGGTCAGGGTTAATGTAGGATGAGTTGGATTTAGTCAGGAATAAGGTTAGCAGTGGGGTCAGGGTTAATGTAGGATGAGTTGGATTTAGGTCAGGAATAAGGTTAGCAGTGTGGTCAGGGTTAATGTAGGATGAGTTGGATTTAGGTCAGGAATAAGGTTAGCAGTGGGGTCAGGGTTAATGTAGGATGAGTTGGATTTAGGTCAGGAATAAGGTTAGCAGTGTGGTCAGGGTTAATGTAGGATGAGTTGGATTTAGGTCAGGAATAAGGTTAGCAGTGTGGTCAGGGTTAATGTAGGATGAGTTGGATTTAGGTCAGGAATAAGGTTAGCAGTGTGGTCAGGGTTAATGTAGGATGAGTTGGATTTAGGTCAGGAATAAGGTTAGCAGTGTGGTCAGGGTTAATGTAGGATGAGTTGGATTTAGGTCAGGAATAAGGTTAGCAGTGTGGTCAGGGTTAATGTAGGATGAGTTGGATTTAGGTCAGGAATAAGGTTAGCAGTGTGGTCAGGGTTAATGTAGGATGAGTTGGATTTAGGTCAGGAATAAGGTTAGCAGTGTGGTCAGGGTTAATGTAGGATGAGTTGGATTTAGGTCAGGAATAAGGTTAGCAGTGTGGTCAGGGTTAATGTAGGATGAGTTGGATTTAGGTCAGGAATAAGGTTAGCAGTGTGGTCAGGGTTAATGTAGGATGAGTTGGATTTAGGTCAGGAATAAGGTTAGCAGTGTGGTCAGGGTTAATGTAGGATGAGTTGGATTTAGGTCAGGAATAAGGTTAGCAGTGGGGTCAGGGTTAATGTAGGATGAGTTGGATTTAGGTCAGGAATAAGGTTAGCAGTGGGGTCAGGGTTAATGTAGGATGAGTTGGATTTAGGTCAGGAATAAGGTTAGCAGTGGGGTCAGGGTTAATGTAGGATGAGTTGGATTTAGGTCAGGAATAAGGTTAGCAGTGTGGTCAGGGTTAATGTAGGATGAGTTGGATTTAGGTCAGGAATAAGGTTAGCAGTGTGGTCAGGGTTAATGTAGGATGAGTTGGATTTAGGTCAGGAATAAGGTTAGCAGTGTGGTCAGGGTTAATGTAGGATGAGTTGGATTTAGGTCAGGAATAAGGTTAGCAGTGTGGTCAGGGTTAATGTAGGATGAGTTGGATTTAGGTCAGGAATAAGGTTAGCAGTGTGGTCAGGGTTAATGTAGGATGAGTTGGATTTAGGTCAGGAATAAGGTTAGCAGTGGGGTCAGGGTTAATGTAGGATGAGTTGGATTTAGGTCAGGAATAAGGTTAGCAGTGGGGTCAGGGTTAATGTAGGATGAGTTGGATTTAGGTCAGGAATAAGGTTAGCAGTGGGGTCAGGGTTAATGTAGGATGAGTTGGATTTAGGTCAGGAATAAGGTTAGCAGTGTGGTCAGGGTTAATGTAGGATGAGTTGGATTTAGGTCAGGAATAAGGTTAGCAGTGTGGTCAGGGTTAATGTAGGATGAGTTGGATTTAGGTCAGGAATAAGGTTAGCAGTGTGGTCAGGGTTAATGTAGGATGAGTTGGATTTAGGTCAGGAATAAGGTTAGCAGTGTGGTCAGGGTTAATGTAGGATGAGTTGGATTTAGGTCAGGAATAAGGTTAGCAGTGGGGTCAGGGTTAATGTAGGATGAGTTGGATTTAGGTCAGGAATAAGGTTAGCAGTGGGGTCAGGGTTAATGTAGGATGAGTTGGATTTAGGTCAGGAATAAGGTTAGCAGTGTGGTCAGGGTTAATGTAGGATGAGTTGGATTTAGGTCAGGAATAAGGTTAGCAGTGTGGTCAGGGTTAATGTAGGATGAGTTGGATTTAGGTCAGGAATAAGGTTAGCAGTGTGGTCAGGGTTAATGTAGGATGAGTTGGATTTAGGTCAGGAATAAGGTTAGCAGTGGGGTCAGGGTTAATGTAGGATGAGTTGGATTTAGGTCAGGAATAAGGTTAGCAGTGGGGTCAGGGTTAATGTAGGATGAGTTGGATTTAGGTCAGGAATAAGGTTAGCAGTGGGGTCAGGGTTAATGTAGGATGAGTTGGATTTAGGTCAGGAATAAGGTTAGCAGTGTGGTCAGGGTTAATGTAGGATGAGTTGGATTTAGGTCAGGAATAAGGTTAGCAGTGTGGTCAGGGTTAATGTAGGATGAGTTGGATTTAGGTCAGGAATAAGGTTAGCAGTGGGGTCAGGGTTAATGTAGGATGAGTTGGATTTAGGTCAGGAATAAGGTTAGCAGTGTGGTCAGGGTTAATGTAGGATGAGTTGGATTTAGGTCAGGAATAAGGTTAGCAGTGGGTCAGGGTTAATGTAGGATGAGTTGGATTTAGGTCAGGAATAAGGTTAGCAGTGTGGTCAGGGTTAATGTAGGATGAGTTGGATTTAGGTCAGGAATAAGGTTAGCAGTGGGTCAGGGTTAATGTAGGATGAGTTGGATTTAGGTCAGGAATAAGGTTAGCAGTGGGGTCAGGGTTAATGTAGGATGAGTTGGATTTAGGTCAGGAATAAGGTTAGCAGTGGGGTCAGGGTTAATGTAGGATGAGTTGGATTTAGGTCAGGAATAAGGTTAGCAGTGTGGTCAGGGTTAATGTAGGATGAGTTGGATTTAGGTCAGGAATAAGGTTAGCAGTGGGGTCAGGGTTAATGTAGGATGAGTTGGATTTAGGTCAGGAATAAGGTTAGCAGTGTGGTCAGGGTTAATGTAGGATGAGTTGGATTTAGGTCAGGAATAAGGTTAGCAGTGTGGTCAGGGTTAATGTAGGATGAGTTGGATTTAGGTCAGGAATAAGGTTAGCAGTGTGGTCAGGGTTAATGTAGGATGAGTTGGATTTAGGTCAGGAATAAGGTTAGCAGTGGGTCAGGGTTAATGTAGGATGAGTTGGATTTAGGTCAGGAATAAGGTTAGCAGTGTGGTCAGGGTTAATGTAGGATGAGTTGGATTTAGGTCAGGAATAAGGTTAGCAGTGTGGTCAGGGTTAATGTAGGATGAGTTGGATTTAGGTCAGGAATAAGGTTAGCAGTGTGGTCAGGGTTAATGTAGGATGAGTGGGATTTAGGTCAGGAATAAGGTTAGCAGTGGGGTCAGGGTTAATGTAGGATGAGTTGGATTTAGGTCAGGAATAAGGTTAGCAGTGTGGTCAGGGTTAATGTAGGATGAGTTGGATTTAGGTCAGGAATAAGGTTAGCAGTGGGGTCAGGGTTAATGTAGGATGAGTGGGATTTAGGTCAGGAATAAGGTTAGCAGTGTGGTCAGGGTTAATGTAGGATGAGTTGGATTTAGGTCAGGAATAAGGTTAGCAGTGGGGTCAGGGTTAATGTAGGATGAGTTGGATTTAGGTCAGGAATAAGGTTAGCAGTGTGGTCAGGGTTAATGTAGGATGAGTTGGATTTAGGTCAGGAATAAGGTTAGCAGTGTGGTCAGGGTTAATGTAGGATGAGTTGGATTTAGGTCAGGAATAAGGTTAGCAGTGTGGTCAGGGTTAATGTAGGATGAGTGGGATTTAGGTCAGGAATAAGGTTAGCAGTGGGGTCAGGGTTAATGTAGGATGAGTTGGATTTAGGTCAGGAATAAGGTTAGCAGTGTGGTCAGGGTTAATGTAGGATGAGTTGGATTTAGGTCAGGAATAAGGTTAGCAGTGTGGTCAGGGTTAATGTAGGATGAGTTGGATTTAGGTCAGGAATAAGGTTAGCAGTGTGGTCAGGGTTAATGTAGGATGAGTTGGATTTAGGTCAGGAATAAGGTTAGCAGTGTGGTCAGGGTTAATGTAGGATGAGTTGGATTTAGGTCAGGAATAAGGTTAGCAGTGGGGTCAGGGTTAATGTAGGATGAGTTGGATTTAGGTCAGGAATAAGGTTAGCAGTGGGGTCAGGGTTAATGTAGGATGAGTTGGATTTAGGTCAGGAATAAGGTTAGCAGTGGGGTCAGGGTTAATGTAGGATGAGTTGGATTTAGGTCAGGAATAAGGTTAGCAGTGGGGTCAGGGTTAATGTAGGATGAGTTGGATTTAGGTCAGGAATAAGGTTAGCAGTGGGGTCAGGGTTAATGTAGGATGAGTTGGATTTAGGTCAGGAATAAGGTTAGCAGTGGGGTCAGGAATAAGGTTAGCAGTGTGGTCAGGGTTAACATAGGATGAGTTGGATTTAGGTCAGGAATAAGGTTAGCAGTGGGGTCAGGGTTAATGTAGGATGAGTTGGATTTAGGTCAGGAATAAGGTTAGCAGTGTGGTCAGGGTTAATGTAGGATGAGTTGGATTTAGGTCAGGAATAAGGTTAGCAGTGGGGTCAGGGTTAATGTAGGATGAGTTGGATTTAGGTCAGGAATAAGGTTAGCAGTGGGGTCAGGGTTAATGTAGGATGAGTTGGATTTAGGTCAGGAATAAGGTTAGCAGTGGGGTCAGGGTTAATGTAGGATGAGTTGGATTTAGGTCAGGAATAAGGTTAGCAGTGTGGTCAGGGTTAATGTAGGATGAGTTGGATTTAGGTCAGGAATAAGGTTAGCAGTGTGGTCAGGGTTAATGTAGGATGAGTTGGATTTAGGTCAGGAATAAGGTTAGCAGTGTGGTCAGGGTTAATGTAGGATGAGTTGGATTTAGGTCAGGAATAAGGTTAGCAGTGGGGTCAGGGTTAATGTAGGATGAGTTGGATTTAGGTCAGGAATAAGGTTAGCAGTGTGGTCAGGGTTAATGTAGGATGAGTTGGATTTAGGTCAGGAATAAGGTTAGCAGTGGGGTCAGGGTTAATGTAGGATGAGTTGGATTTAGGTCAGGAATAAGGTTAGCAGTGGGGTCAGGGTTAATGTAGGATGAGTTGGATTTAGGTCAGGAATAAGGTTAGCAGTGTGGTCAGGGTTAATGTAGGATGAGTTGGATTTAGGTCAGGAATAAGGTTAGCAGTGGGGTCAGGGTTAATGTAGGATGAGTTGGATTTAGGTCAGGAATAAGGTTAGCAGTGTGGTCAGGGTTAATGTAGGATGAGTTGGATTTAGGTCAGGAATAAGGTTAGCAGTGGGGTCAGGGTTAATGTAGGATGAGTTGGATTTAGGTCAGGAATAAGGTTAGCAGTGGGGTCAGGGTTAATGTAGGATGAGTTGGATTTAGGTCAGGAATAAGGTTAGCAGTGTGGTCAGGGTTAATGTAGGATGAGTTGGATTTAGGTCAGGAATAAGGTTAGCAGTGTGGTCAGGGTTAATGTAGGATGAGTTGGATTTAGGTCAGGAATAAGGTTAGCAGTGGGGTCAGGGTTAATGTAGGATGAGTTGGATTTAGGTCAGGAATAAGGTTAGCAGTGGGGTCAGGGTTAATGTAGGATGAGTGGGATTTAGGTCAGGAATAAGGTTAGCAGTGGGTCAGGGTTAATGTAGGATGAGTTGGATTTAGGTCAGGAATAAGGTTAGCAGTGGGGTCAGGGTTAATGTAGGATGAGTTGGATTTAGGTCAGGAATAAGGTTAGCAGTGGGGTCAGGGTTAATGTAGGATGAGTTGGATTTAGGTCAGGAATAAGGTTAGCAGTGTGGTCAGGGTTAATGTAGGATGAGTTGGATTTAGGTCAGGAATAAGGTTAGCAGTGGGGTCAGGGGTTAATGTAGGATGAGTTGGATTTAGGTCAGGAATAAGGTTAGCAGTGGGGTTAGGGTTAATGTAGGATGAGTTGGATTTAGGTCAGGAATAAGGTTAGCAGTGTGGTCAGGAATAAGGTTAGCAGTGGGGTCAGGGTTAATGTAGGATGAGTTGGATTTAGGTCAGGAATAAGGTTAGCAGTGTGGTCAGGAATAAGGTTAGCAGTGGGGTCAGGGTTAACATAGGATGAGTTGGATTTAGGTCAGGAATAAGGTTAGCAGTGGGGTCAGGAATAAGGTTAGCAGTGGGGTCAGGAATAAGGTTAGCAGTGTGGTCAGGGTTAATGTAGGATGAGTTGGATTTAGGTCAGGAATAAGGTTAGCAGTGGGGTCAGGGTTAATAAGGATGAGTTGGATTTAGGTCAGGAATAAGGTTAGCAGTGTGGTCAGGAATAAGGTTAGCAGTGTGGTCAGGGAATAGGATGAGTTGGATTTAGGTCAGGAATAAGGTTAGCAGTGGGGTCAGGGTTAATGTAGGATGAGTTGGATTTAGGTCAGGAATAAGGTTAGCAGTGGGGTCAGGAATAAGGTTAGCAGTGGGGTCAGGAATAAGGTTGCATTGGGGTCAGGAATAAGGTTAGCAGTGTGGTCAGGGTTAACATAGGATGAGTTGGATTTAGGTCAGGAATAAGGTTAGCAGTGTGGTCAGGGTTAACGTAGGATGAGTTGCGGTGAAACTGCCACGTCCGGTTGAGATTATTACAAGAACAAAGATGTTTCAAACAACACGCACTTTTATTCCCCGCATCATTGTATGTGTGATAACAGCATGTACTACAATGTATTTCAATGGCTCGTCTCCTCCTCCTCTAAAACCATAACAGATGCTCCTGGGAGAGACCTGTGAGGTGGGGGCCTATGACAGCGTTCCCCCTTCACACATCTCAGCTTCAATGTTTGGGTTTAAAATCGGATTTTGAGAAGATCATTTGTATGAATCTGCAGGGCTTGTGATAGTGACACCCCGTGGTGCGTTGTTTTGTGTGGCCAGGACGAGCGCAGGGTGGTGTACGTGGGCCGCATCCAGAGGACCATGATGCACGCGGAGCTGAGAGAACGCTTCTCTCTGTTTGGAGAGGTGGAGGAATGCACCCTGCACTTTAGAGACAGGGGGTGAGTCTCTCTCTCTCTGCATCAAAAGAGATGGTCAAAAATTGTTAGCATCAGTGTCTTTAAACTCTTTTTTTCTCTAGACTTTCTCTGTCCTCTTTCCCCTTCTCGCCCCCTCACCTCTCCCTCTGTCCCCCTCACCTCTCCCCCTTTGTCCCCCTCACCTCTCCCTCTCTGTCCCCCTTTGTCCCCCTCACCTCCCCCCTCTCTGTCCCCCTCTCCCCTCTCCCTCTGTCCCCCCCCTCTCTCTCTCTCTGTCACCCCCCCCCTCCCTCTCCCCCTGTCCCCCTCACCTCTCTGTCCCCCCTTTGTCCCCCTTCACCTCTCCCTCCCCTGTTTGTCCCCCTCTGTCACCTCTCCCCCTCTCTGTCCCCCTCACCCTCTCCCTCTCTGTCCCCCTCACCTCTCCCCCCACCTCCCCTCCCTTGTCCCCCTCCTCCCTCTGTCTCCCCCCCTCTTGTTCCCCTCACCTCTGTCCCCCTCACCCTCCCTCTCTGTCCCCCTCACCTCTCCCTCTGTCTGTCCCCCTCCCTCTCCCTCTGTCCCCTCCCCCTTTGTCCCCCTCACCTCTCTCTCTGTCCCCCTCACCTCTCTCCCTCACCTCTCCCTCTGTCCCCCTCACCTCTCTCTCTGTCCCCCCTCTCTGTCCCCCTCACTCTGTCCCCCCCCCTCTGTCCCCCCCTCTCTGTCCCCCTCTGTCCCCCCTCCCCCTCTCTCCCCCTCTGTCCCCCTCACCTCTCCCTCTCTGTCCCCCTCACCTCTCCCTCTCTGTCCCCCTCACCTCCCCCTCCCCCTGTCCCCCTCACCTCCCCCTCCCTCTGTCTCTCTCCTCTCTCACCTCTCTCTCCCCCTCTCTCTGTCCCCCTCACCTCTCCCTCTCTGTCCCCCTCACCTCTCCCCCTCTCTGTCCCCCTCACCTCTCTCCCTCTCTGTCCCCCTCACCTCTCCCTCTCTGTCCCCCACCTCTCCCTCTGTCTCTCCTCTGTCCCCCTCACTGTCTCCCCTCTGTCCCCCTCACCTCTCTCTCTGTCCCCCTCACCTCTCCCCTCTGTCCCCCTCACCTCCTCTGTCCCCCTCACCTCTCCCTCTGTCCCCCTCACCTCTCCCTCTGTCCCCCTCACCTCTCCCTCTGTCCCCCTCACCTCTCCCTCTGTCCCCCTCACCTCTCCCTCTCTGTCCCCCTCACCTCTCCCTCTCTGTCCCCCTCACCTCCTCTCTGTCCCCCTCACCCTCCCTCTGTCCCCCTCCCCTCTCCCTCTGTCCCCCTCACCTCTCCCTCTGTCCCCCCCTCACCTGTCCCCCTCTCCCTCTGTCCCCCTCACCTCTCCCTCTGTCCCCCTCCTCTCCCTCTCCCCTCTGTCCCCCTCACCTCTCCCTCTGTCCCCCTCACCTCTCCCTCTCTGTCCCCCCCCCTCACCTCACCTCTCCCTCTCTGTCCCCCTCACCTCTGTCCCCCTCACCCCTCTCTGTCCCCCTCACCTCCTCTCTGTCCCCCCCCCCCTGTCCCCCTCACCTCTCTCTCCCTCTCTGTCCCCCCCCCTCACCTCTCCTCTCTGTCCCCCTCACCTCTCCCTCTGTCCCCCTCACCTCTCTCTCTCTGTCCCCCTCACCTCTCCCTCTCTGTCCCCCTCACCTCTCTCTCTCTCCCCCTCACCTCCC
The DNA here is from genome assembly GCF_023373465.1 of Oncorhynchus keta. Classification (NCBI taxonomy): domain Eukaryota; kingdom Metazoa; phylum Chordata; class Actinopteri; order Salmoniformes; family Salmonidae; genus Oncorhynchus; species Oncorhynchus keta. The sequence goes on from NC_068430.1 coordinate 79,095,471, forward strand.
CCTCTGTCCCCCTCACCTCTCCCTCTCTGTCCCCCTCACCTCTCCCCCTCTGTCCCCCTCACCTCTCTCTCTCTGTCCCCCTCACTCTCTCTCTCTGTCCCCCTCACCTCTCTCTCTCTGTCCCCCTCACCTCTCTCTCTGTCCCCCTCACCTCTCCCTCTGTCTCCCTCACCTCTCTCTTGGCCTCCTTTGATATAATTATACTTCATTTTATTTATTGAATACTTATTTCATCAGGTAACTTACTAACTTACCTTTGTCCATATCAGGTGGTTAGGAAATAACTATTTCTTAACCTGTGTTCTGTTTCCATAGCGACAACTACGGCTTTGTGACGTTCTACAACATGAAAGATGCGTTCGCAGCCATCGAGAACGGTTACAAGCTGAGGAGACCTGACGAGCTGCCCTTTGACCTCTGCTTCGGGGGCAGGCGTCAGTTCTGCAAATCTACGTACGCCGACCTAGGTGAGAACCTTTAAGGGTGAAGAAAGGGAGATACCTACTCAGTCGTTCAACTGAAATGTCTTCCACCTTTAACCCAACCCCTCTGAATCAGAGAGGTACTGGGGCCTTAATCGACATCCACGTATTCGGGCGCCTGGAGAACAGTGGGTTAACTGCTCAGTGGCAGAACAACAGATTTGACCTTGTCAGCTCGGGGATTTGATCCATCAACCGTTCGGTTACTGGCCCAACGTTCCTAACCACTAGGCCACCTGCCACACAATGGCGCCCTATGTTTGTTAAGAATGTGTATCGGCCTCTCGAACGAAGGCTTTCCCCTTCTGGGAAATAGATGACGAGTTTACTAAGTCACATGCCCAGGGTCGCAGATGTAATTGTAGGGTAAACAGGTTGAAATCATAGCATATTGGTAACTGAACTGGTTTGTTTCACCAGATTCTAATCGGGAAGAGGAGGAACCCACTCCAGCGAAAAATGAAGAGGAGGAGCTGGACTTTGACACTCTATTGAAGCAGGCACAGAAAGGCTTGAAGCGGTAGCAGAGTCCTGGAGGAAGAGAGGGAGCCAAGAAAGGAATGATGGAGAGAAGGTCCCAAATGTCACCCTATTCCCTATAGAGGGTACTAACCTTAGGGTTCTGGTCCCAAAGCAGTGCCCTCTATAGAAGGGAACGGGGTGTTATTTGGGACTGAGCCAACAAGTTAGCAAGACTTACCTCAGAGCTACACACATGCACATACTTTAACGTTGTAGAAATGTTGTTTTAACTTGTATTGGTTCACTGTTATCAACTCATTTTATTTACTGTGATAACACAACTTTGTTGATGCAGTAAAAAGAATCATAGGAAAATGATTAGAATATAACGTTGTTTTTTTGTATTTTTTTAAGAAGGCTCTTTAAATATCTTTGTTTGCACTAATATTGCACTTGTAAGCTTTGCTTTACTCTTGTCTGTTACAATGTTTAAAACGTTGAGATTCCCTTAAGTCATTTTATTCCCAATTATGAACCTGTTCTTTATGAATGAATAAAGACTATTATTGTGTCATCCTGAACTAGTGTTCATCCCATTGCCCCGACTGGATGGATCCATGGACTGACAGATGAAGGAATATCTCTACACTGTCAGTCTTCTTAAAGTGGAAATGAGTTGCTTAGTAAAACAGCCAACCTTTTGGCTTTGAAGCTCACAATGTAGAAAATAATTAACCTGCAACACTATACATTTCCAAAACTACATTGCCTTTGAAAAGGATGGTACAAGGTAATCACAAGCGAGAGACTAGTTTAAGATGAAGATGAATTAAGTTACAGTAGACTTGTGAACTAATGCCAGCTTTTTTTATTTGACACGTTGATAAAATGGGAGAGCGGACCCTTTAAAGGAAATTGTACACTGTCTCTTTAAGCACACACCAACCAGTAGCCCTACGTCGATCCACGCGCATAGTTAACTAAAACAATATTTTCTTCAACTTTTAATTATGATTCTTCCTATGATTGGCATTACACTGTCTAATTGTGTAATACAACTTGTATCGCTTTATTTGGCGAGCTACTGAGTCTGCGCACTAGAGAGCAATAAGGAACTCAACTATCATTCTAATAAAATCCCATGCAGAGCTACGTGGTTGACACAAACACAACTAGGCCATTTTGAGTGATCGATTGTCATTGAGTAACTTTACTTAGCTCGATGTGCTACTAAAGGCTTCATCTAACGCCAGATCAAATCATCTCCGGGACAGGTACACAAATTGAAACTACCTAGAACTTGGAGAAAACCATGCCGAAGCCGAGCGCTACCAAGGCGACAGGGAAGACCCGCAGGTTCATCAGTGGTGTGGTGGAAGGTGAGAGTTCTACTCGTCATCACGTCAAATGGTCTACCTACTGCAAGATGTCAATCAAATAGCGTGCTGTCGGAAAGGCCTACAAATAGTGTCTGTTTTGATTCAATGTAGTTAACATTACGCCACATATTTCAGTACATTTGGATATACACCATATTAAACTCAGCAAAAAAAATAAACGTCCTCACTGTCAACTGCGTTTATTTCTAATTCTAGGAGGGCATTTTAGTTCTATTAAGACATTGTAATTGTATTAAGACATTCAAATTCCATGAGGACATTCTAGTTCTATGAAGACTTGAATTATCTGAGTACATTTTAGTTCTATGAGTACATTTTAGTTCTATGAGTACATTTTAGTTCTATGAGTACATTTTAGTTCTATGAGTACATTTTAGTTCTATGAGTACATTTTAGTTCTATGAGTACATTCTAGTTCTATGAGTACATTCTAGTTCTATGAGTACATTCTAGTTCTATGAGTACATTCTAGTTCTATGAGTACATTCTAGTTCTATGAGTACATTCTAGTTCTATGAGTACATTCTAGTTCTATGAGTACATTCTAGTTCTATGAGTACATTCTAGTTCTATGAGTACATTCTAGTTCTATGGGAAAATTGTAGTTCTATGAAGACATTGTAAACGCAGCAAAAAAGGAAACGTCCTCTCACTGTCAACTGCGTTTATTTTCAGCAAACTAAACATGTGTAAATATTTATATGAACATAAGGTTCAACAACTGAGACATAAACTGAACAAGTTCCACAGACATGCGACTAACATAAATTGTTTAATGTGTCTCTGAACAAAGAGGGGGTCAAAATCAAAAGTAACAGTCAGTATCTGGTGTGGCCACCAGCTGCATTAAATACTGCAGTGCATCTCCTCCTCATGGACTGCACCAGATTTTCCGGTTCTTGCTGTGAGATGTTACCCCACTCTTCCACCAAGGCACCTGCAAGTACCCAGACATTTCTGGGGAGAATGACCCTAGCCCTCACCCTCCCATCCAACAGGTCCCAGACGTGCTGAATGGGATTGAGATCCGGGCTCTTCACTGGCCATGGCAGAACACTGACATTCCTGTCTTTCAGTAAATCACGCACAGAACGAGCAGTATGGCTGGTGGCATTGTCATGCTGGAGGGTCATGTCAGGATGAGCCTGCAGGAAGGGTACCACATGAGGGAGGAGGATGTCTTCCCTATCATGCACAGCGTTGAGATTGCCTGCAATGACAACAAGCTCAGTTTGATGATGCTGTGACACACCGCCCCAGACCATGACGGACCCTACATCCAAAACGATCCCGCTCCAGAGTACAGGCCTCGGTGTAACGCTCATTCCTTCAACAATAAACGCAAATCCGACCATCACACCTGGTGAGACAAAACTGCAACTCGTCAGTGAAGAGCACATTGAGCCAGTCCTGTCTGGTCCAGCGACGGTGGGTTTGTGCTCATAGGCGACGTTGTTGCCGGTGAGGACCTGCCTTTACAACAGGCCTACAAGCCCTCAGTCCAGCCTCTCTCTGCCTATTGTGGACAGTCTGAGCACTGATGGAGGGATTGTGCGTTCCTGGTGTAACTCGGGCAGTTGTTGTTGCCATCCTTTACCTGTCCTGCAGGTGTGATGTTCGGATGTACCGATCCTGTGCAGGTGTTGTTACACGTGGTCTGCCTCTGCGAGGATTATCAGCTGCCCGTTCTGTCTCACTGGCCACATCTGCAGTCCTTATGCCTCCTTGGCAGCATGCCTAAGGCACGTTCACGCAGATGAGCAGGGACCCTGGGCATCTTTCTTTTGGTGTTTTTCAGAGTCAGTAGAAAGGACTCTTTAGTGTCCTAAGTTTTCATAACTGTGACCTTAATTGCCTACCATCTGTAAGCTGTTAGTGTCTTAACAACCATTCCACAGGTGCATGTTCATTAATTGTTTATAGGTCATTGAACAAGCATGGGAAACAATGTTAGAACCCTTTACAATGAAGATCTGTGAAGTTATTTGGATTTTTAGGAATTATCTTTGAAAGACAGGGTCCTGAAAATGGGACGTTTCTTTTTTTTGCTGAGTTTATATCAGGGATGGTAAACTCCAGTCCTGAGGGGTGGATGGGTGTCACTTTCCCCCTATCTCTAGCAAACACAGCTGATTTAAACTAATTGCATTCTAAACTGAAGACGACTATTAGTTGATCATTGGGGTCAGGTGTGTTAGCTGGGGCAAAAAGAGTGACACCAATCAGGCTCTGGAGGATCGTATATCCCTGATATTTACAGTACCAGTCAAAAGTTTGGACACACCTACTCATTCCAGGGTTTTTCTTTATTTTTTTACTATTTTCTACATTGTATAATAACAGTGAAGACATCAAAACTATGAAATAACACATGGAATCATGTATTAAGCAAAAAAGTGTTCAACAAATGAAAATATATTTTATATTCTTCAAAGCAGCCACCCTTTGCCTTGATGACAGCTTTGCTCTGTGCGCCACATTATGCCTGACAACTGTAAACGTTTATATGACCTTTGCTTCACTCAGGCTTTTACGGGCGACCATGGACTATGGAACAGAGGACTGAGCTTTTCCAAAGGTAGTAAACCATTTATAAACACACTCACCCATACTCTTTCTCTCCCTCTTCATCATCCTCTTTCTCTCCCTCTTCATCATCCTCTTTCTCTCCCTCTTCATCACTCTTTCTCTCCCTCTTCATCATCCTCTTTCTCTCCCTCTTCATCATCCTCTTTCTCTCCCTCTTCTTCACAGGGAACTTATTATCCACCTTGTTCCTTTCACCGATCCAGTCCTTACAGGAAGTTGTTCCTTTCACCGATCCAGTCCTTACAGGAAGTTGTTCCTTTCACCGATCCAGTCCTTACAGGAAGTTGTTCCTTTCACCGATCCAGTCCTTACAGGAAGTTGTTCCTTTCACCGATCCAGTCCTTATAGGAAGTTGTTCTTTTCACCGATCCAGTCCTTACAGGAAGTTGTTTCCAGAAGTGTCTCATACAGTGTGTTTGTGTAGAGAGCAGAAGTGTCTCAGTGTGTTTGTTTGTGTAGGGAGAAGAAGTGGGGTCTGAACACGTACCTCTACGCCCCTAAAGATGACTACAAACACAGAATGTACTGGAGGGACCTGTACTCACCTGAGGAGGCAGGTTAGGAGGACACAGCGTCTCACACACACACACACACACACACACACACACACACACACACACACACACACACACACACAGCGTTGCAAACCCCTGACCCCTGTGGCCTCTCAGTACCACCTAGTTACACCCCACCCTTAGTTCAGATAAGAGACATAGTGATTGTGATGTGTGTTGTTGTGGCGTTGCCTAGGAGATGCAGCTCCATACTGTTGATATGTTGTCAGATCATCGTTGATGCCCTCACTTTGACCTGAAGATCCACTCCCATTTACCTTTTGATCTACTTTGATTTAATTGATCTACTTAGCAACTATCGCATTGTTGTGAAAGCCTCTGTCTCAAATGACACCATTTCCCTCAGATAGTAGAAGTAGATGGTGCACGTCTTTAGGTCGTCATTTTGAGACATGGACAAATAAAATGTGTTCTTGTCAATCCATTTACCTGGTTAAGTGAAGTTAAAATGGTCTTTTTATTTTACTTTGACGTGGCACCCTCTTCCATAATCTATACAGGATATATAATGCACAACCTTTGACCTGGTCAAAAGGGAATAGGGGGCCATTTGGGGTGCATCTTAATCTTCTGTTCCAGAGAAACTGGTTGCTCTGATAACTGCAGCGAAGAAGAACGGAGTGGACTTCATCTACGCCATTTCCCCTGGACTGGACATCACATTCTCCAACCCCAAAGAGGTTGCCACCCTGAAGAGGAAACTGGACCAGGTAATGTTCTAGAACCATGGTAACCTAGAACTGGACCAGGTGATGTTCCATTACTATGGTAACCTAGAACTGGACCAGGTGATGTTCTAGAACTATGGTAGCCTAGAACTGGACCAGGTGATGTTCCAGAACTATGGTAACCTAGAACTGGACCAGGTGATGTTCTAGAACTATGGTAACATGGAACTGGACCAGGTGATGTTCCAGAACTATGGTAACCTAGAACTGGACCAGGTGATGTTCCAGAACTATGGTAACCTAGAACTGGACCAGGTGATGTTCCAGAACTATGGTAACCTAGAACTGGACCAGGTGATGTTCCAGAACTATGGTAGCCTAGAACTGGACCAGGTGATGTTCTAGAACCATGGTAACCTAGAACTGGACCAGGTGATGTTCCAGAACCATGGTAACCTAGAACTGGACCAGGTGATGTTCCAGAACTATGGTAACCTAGAACTGGACTAGGTGATGTTCTAGAACTGGTGATGCCTAGAACTGGACCTAGAAGGTGATGTTCTAGAACCATGGTAACCTAGAACTGGACCAGGTGATGTTCTAGAACCATGGTAACCTAGAACTGGACCAGGTGATGTTCTAGAACTATGGTAACCTAGAACTGGACCAGGTGATGTTCTAGAACCATGGTAACCTAGAACTGGACCAGGTGATGTTCTAGAACCATGGTAACCTAGAACTGGACCAGGTGATGTTCTAGAACCATGGTAACCTAGAACTGGACCAGGTGATGTTCTAGAACCATGGTAACCTAGAACTGGACCAGGTGATGTTCCAGAACTATGGTAACCTAGAACTGGACCAGGTGATGTTCCAGAACCATGGTAACCTAGAACTGGACCAGGTGATGTTCCAGAACTATGGTAACCTAGAACTGGACCAGGTGATGTTCTAGAACCATGGTAACCTAGAACTGGACCAGGTGATGTTCTAGAACCATGGTAACCTAGAACTGGACCAGGTGATGTTCTAGAACCATGGTAACCTAGAACTGGACCAGGTGATGTTCTAGAACCATGGTAACCTAGAACTGGACCAGGTGATGTTCTAGAACCATGGTAACCTAGAACTGGACCAGGTGATGTTCCAGAACCATGGTAACCTAGAACTGGACCAGGTGATGTTCCAGAACCATGGTAACCTAGAACTGGACCAGGTGATGTTCTAGAACCATGGTAGCCTAGAACTGGACCAGGTGATGTTCTAGAACCATGGTAGCCTAGAACTGGACCAGGTGATGTTCTAGAACCATGGTAACCTAGAACTGGACCAGGTGATGTTCTAGAACCATGGTAGCCTAGAACTGGACCAGGTGATGTTCTAGAACTATGGTAGCCTAGAACTGGACCAGGTGATGTTCTAGAACCATGGTAACCTAGAACTGGACCAGGTGATGTTCCAGAACCATGGTAACCTAGAACTGGACCAGGTGATGTTCCAGAACTATGGTAACCTAGAACTGGACCAGGTGATGTTCTAGAACTATGGTAACATGGAACTGGACCAGGTGATGTTCTAGAACCATGGTAACCTAGAACTGGACCAGGTGATGTTCCAGAACCATGGTAACCTAGAACTGGACCAGGTGATGTTCCAGAACCATGGTAACCTAGAACTGGACCAGGTGATGTTCCAGAACTATGGTAACCTAGAACTGGACCAGGTGATGTTCTAGAACCATGGTAACCTAGAACTGGACCAGGTGATGTTCTAGAACCATGGTAACCTAGAACTGGACCAGGTGATGTTCCAGAACCATGGTAACCTAGAACTGGACCAGGTGATGTTCTAGAACCATGGTAACCTAGAACTGGACCAGGTGATGTTCCAGAACTATGGTAACCTAGAACTGGACCAGGTGATGTTCTAGAACCATGGTAACCTAGAACTGGACCAGGTGATGTTCTAGAACCATGGTAACCTAGAACTGGACCAGGTGATGTTCCAGAACCATGGTAACCTAGAACTGGACCAGGTGATGTTCTAGAACCATGGTAACCTAGAACTGGACCAGGTGATGTTCCAGAACTATGGTAGCCTAGAACTGGACCAGGTGATGTTCTAGAACTATGGTAACATGGAACTGGACCAGGTGATGTTCCAGAACTATGGTAACATGGAACTGGACCAGGTGATGTTCCAGAACTATGGTAACCTAGAACTGGACCAGGTGATGTTCTAGAACTATGGTAGCCTAGAACTGGACCAGGTGATGTTCCAGAACCATGGTAACCTAGAACTGGACCAGGTGATGTTCTAGAACTATGGTAACCTAGAACTGGACCAGGTGATGTTAACCTAGAACTGGACCAGGTGATGTTCCAGAACTATGGTAACATGGAACTGGACCAGGTGATGTTCTAGAACCATGGTAACATGGAACTGGACCAGGTGATGTTCCAGAACTATGGTAACCTAGAACTGGACCAGGTGATGTTCCAGAACTATGGTAACCTAGAACTGGACCAGGTGATGTTCTAGAACTATGGTAACCTAGAACTGGACCAGGTGATGTTCCAGAACTATGGTAACCTAGAACTGGACCAGGTGATGTTCCAGAACTATGGTAACCTAGAACTGGACCAGGTGATGTTCCAGAACTATGGTAACCTAGAACTGGACCAGGTGATGTTCTAGAACTATGGTAGCCTAGAACTGGACCAGGTGATGTTCTAGAACCATGGTAGCCTAGAACTGGACCAGGTGATGTTCTAGAACTATGGTAACCTAGAACTGGACCAGGTGATGTTCTAGAACTATGGTAGCCTAGAACTGGACCAGGTGATGTTCTAGAACTATGGTAACCTAGAACTGGACCAGGTGATGTTCTAGAACTATGGTAACCTAGAACTGGACCAGGTGATGTTCCAGAACTATGGTAACCTAGAACTGGACCAGGTGATGTTCTAGAACTATGGTAACCTAGAACTGGACCAGGTGATGTTCCAGAACTATGGTAACCTAGAACTGGACCAGGTGATGTTCTAGAACTATGGTAACCTAGAACTGGACCAGGTGATGTTCCAGAACTATGGTAACCTAGAACTGGACCAGGTGATGTTCCAGAACTATGGTAACCTAGAACTGGACCAGGTGATGTTCTAGAACCATGGTAGCCTAGAACTGGACCAGGTGATGTTCTAGAACCATGGTAACCTAGAACTGGACCAGGTGATGTTCTAGAACCATGGTAACCTAGAACTGGACCAGGTGATGTTCTAGAACTATGGTAACATGGAACTGGATCAAGTGAGGGTATTAGAACTATGTTTAGAGAGAAACCAGGTGATTTCAGAACTATCTTCCAGGTGACTGGACCAGGTGATGTTCTTCAGAACTCCTGGTAACCTAGAACTGAGACAGGATGATGTTCTAGAACGGACTAGAACTGGACCAGGTGATTCAGAACTATGGTCGCCTAGAACGCCCAGGTGATGTTCGAGGTGAACCTGGGACAGCCTAGAACTGGACCAGGTGATGTTCTGAACCCCCTAGGTGACCAGAGGTGACCATCACCTCAGAATCAGAATGATCTAGAATGGACCAGGTGATGTCAGAACTATGGAAATAGAATCAGAAGGATCTAGAATGGACATTCTAATTCCATAGAACATGGACCAGGTGATGTTCAGAACAACCGAACTGGACCAGTGATGAAGAACATTGTAATTAAAAGCAGTGTTCCATTACATGTTGGTTAGAACTATGGTAGCCTAGAACTGGACCAGGTGATGTTTAAGATTCATGGTATAAATGACCAGGTGATTTTCTCAGAACTTTGCTGAACTGGACCAGGTGATGTTGCAGAAGAGTAACCTAGAACTGGACTAGAATGTTCTAGAACTATGTGTTGAACTGGTTTGTTTCAGATTACTGAACTGCAGCACAGGCACTAGAACTAATGTCCCAGTCGGCCTACCTGATCAGAACTATGGTAGCCTAGAACCTCCTACCTGGGATTGATGTTCTCAGAACTAGGTAACCTAGAACAGACAGGAATGTTCTAGAACTTTCCTTCCTTTGTTGTCCACCAACTGGACCAGGTGATGTTTGCTAATTTCGCTCCTGGAATGTTTCCTCGGATGAGTGAGTTTAAAGGACATTACAAAGCACAGTGTTAAGACTATCAGGCATCCAATCTAACTATGATCAGGTGATGTCCAGCAGGTCCTAAGGTGATGTTCACCACATGGTAGAGTCCAACTGGACCAGGTGAGGTGTCCTCCGTCCTGAAGAACTGGGGTGATGTTATCTGGGACAACATCCACGCCAGGTGATGTTCTAGACCCCAGAGAATCTTCAGGGACCATACAAGGTGATGTTCTATTATTAATACTATGACCCCAGGGGATGATGTTCCATACAAGATGGTACCTAATACTATGACCCCAGAGGATGAGACCATGGTACAAGAACTGACCAGGTGATGTTCCAGAACTATGTGCTAACCCCAGAGGATGAGACCAGGTACAAGATGTTCTAGAATATTATGACCCCAGAGGACTGAGACCATACAATGTGTCTAGATTATTAATATTATGACCCCAGAGGACTGAGACCATACAAGGTGTCTATTATTAATACTATGACCCCAGAGGATGAGACCATACAAGGTGTCTATTATTAATACTATGACCCCAGAGGATGAGACCATACAAGGTGTCTATTATTAATACTCAGTGACCCCAGAGGATGAGACCATACAAGGTGTCTATTATTAATACTATGACCCCAGAGGATGAGACCATACAAGGTGTCTATTATAACCTATGAACCCCAGAGGATGAGACCATACAAAGGTGTCTATTAATATTATGACCCCAGAGGATGAGACCATACAAGATGTCTATTATTAATACTATGACCCCAGAGGATGAGACCAGTGAGAAAGGTGTCATTATTAATTAAAAGGAGTGTTCCATTATTAATGGTTATGACCCCAGAGGATGAGACCATACAAGATGTCTATTAATATTATGACCCCAGAGGATGAGACCATACAAGATGTCTATGACCCCAGAGGATGAGACCATACAAGGCATGTCTATTAATACTATGACCCCAGAGGATGAGACCATACAAGGTGTCTATTAATACTATGACCCCAGAGGATGAGACCATACAAGGTGTCTATTATTAATACTGTGACCCCAGAGGATGAGACCATACAAGGTGTCTATTATTGGATACTGTGACCCCAGAGGATGAGACCATACAAGGTGTCTATTATTAATACTATGACCCCAGAGGATCAGAGACCATACAAGGTGTCTATTATTAATACTATGACCCCAGAGGATGAGACCATACAAGGTGTCTATTATTAATACTATGACCCCAGAGGATGAGACCATACAAGGTGTCTATTATTAATACTATGACCCCAGAGGATGGGACCATACAAGGTGTCTATTATTAATACTATGACCCCAGGATGAGACCATACAAGGTGTCTATTATTAATACTATGACCCCAGAGGATGAGACCATACAAGGTGTCTATTATTAATACTGTGACCCCAGAGGATGAGACCATACAAGGTGTCTATTAATATTATGACCCCAGAGGATGAGACCATACAAGGTGTCTATTATTAATACTATGACCCCAGAGGATGAGACCATACAAGGTGTCTATTATTAATACTATGACCCCAGAGGATGAGACCATACAAGGTGTCTATTATTAATACTATGACCCCAGAGGATGAGACCATACAAGGTGTCTATTATTAATACTATGACCCCAGAGGATGAGACCATACAAGGTGTCTATTATTAATACTATGACCCCAGAGGATGAGACCATACAAGGTGTCTATTATTAATACTATGACCCCAGAGGATGAGACCATACAAGGTGTCTATTATTAATACTATGACCCCAGAGGATGAGACCATACAAGGTGTCTATTATTAATACTATGACCCCAGAGGATGAGACCATACAAGATGTCTATTATTAATACTATGACCCCAGAGGATGAGACCATACAAGGTGTCTATTATTAATATTGTGACCCCAGAGGATGAGACCATACAAGATGTCTATTAATATTATGACCCCAGAGGATGAGACCATACAAGGTGTCTATTATTAATACTATGACCCCAGAGGACGAGACCATACAAGGTGTCTATTATTAATACTGTGACCCCAGAGGATGAGACCATACAAGGTGTCTATTATTGATACTATGACCCCAGAGGATGAGCCCATACAAGATGTCTATTATTAATACTATGACCCCAGAGGATGAGACCATACAAGATGTCTATTAATATTGTGACCCCAGAGGATGAGACAATACAAGATGTCTATTAATATTATGACCCCAGAGGATGAGACCATACAAGGTGTCTATTATTAATACTATGACCCCAGAGGATGAGACCATACAAGGTGTCTATTAATATTATGACCCCAGAGGATGAGACCATACAAGGTGTCTATTATTAATACTATGACCCCAGAGGATGAGACCATACAAGGTGTCTATTATTAATACTATGACCCCAGAGGATGAGACCATACAAGGTGTCTATTATTAATACTATGACCCCAGAGGATGAGACCATACAAGGTGTCTATTATTAATACTATGACCCCAGAGGATGAGACCATACAAGGTGTCTATTATTAATACTATGACCCCAGAGGATGAGACCATACAAGGTGTCTATTAATATTATGACCCCAGAGGATGAGACCATACAAGGTGTCTATTATTAATACTATGACCCCAGAGGATGAGCCCATACAAGGTGTCTATTAATATTATGACCCCAGGGGATGAGACCATACAAGGTGTCTATTATTAATACTATGACCCCAGAGGATGAGACCATACAAGGTGTCTATTATTAATATTATGACCCCAGAGGATGAGACCATACAAGGTGTCTATTATTAATACTATGACCCCAGAGGATGAGACCATACAAGGTGTCTATTATTAATACTATGACCCCAGAGGATGAGACCATACAAGGTGTCTATTATTAATACTGTGACCCCAGAGGATGAGACCATACAAGGTGTCTATTATTAATACTATGACCCCAGAGGATGAGACCATACAAGGTGTCTATTATTAATACTATGACCCCAGAGGATGAGAGGTAAAGGTGTCTATTATTAATTGTGATTCCCAGGATGAGACCATATAAGGTGTCTATTAGAAGCACTATGACCCCAGAGGATGAGACCATAGAAGCAGTGTTCTATTAATACAGTGTTCCAGAAGCAGGTTCTGAGCCCATACAAGGTGTCTATTAGCAGTGTTCTAAAGCAGTGTTCTGAGACCAGTGTTCTGTAAGCAGTGTTCTAGTTTCTAAACAGTGTTCCAGAAGCAGTGTTCTACAAGGTGTTCTAGAAGCAGTGTTCCAGTAAGCAGTGTTCTAGAAGCAGTGTTCTGTAAGCAGTGTTCTAGAAGCAGTGGATGAGACCTAGAAGCAGTGTTCTATTAGCAGTGTTCTATGAAGCAGTGGGATGAGAGTGTTCTACAAGGTGTTCTGTAAGCAGTGTTCTATGAAGCAGTGTTGAGAGCAGTGTTCTAGAAGCAGTGTTCTGAAGCAGTATTAATAGCAGTGTTCTGTAAGCAGGATGAGAACCAGTGTTCTGTAAGCAGTGTTCTATAAGCAGTGTTCTGTGACCCCAGTGTTCTGTAAGACCAGTGTTCAAGCAGTGTTCTAGAAGCAGTGTTCTGTGACCCCAGTGTTCTGAGACCAGTGTTCTAGAAGCAGTTCAAGGTGTCTAGAAGCAGTATTAATACAGTGTTCTGACAGTGTTCTAGAGGATGAGACCATAAAGGTGTCTTCTATTAATACTGTGACCCCAGAGTGTTGAGAAGCAGTGGTGTCAGTGTTCTACAGTGTTCTGAGGATGAGTGTTCATACAAGCAGTGTTCTAGCAGTGTTCTATGAGCAGTGTTCAGAAGCAGTGTTCTGTAAGCAGTGTTCTATTAAGCAGTGTTCCAGAAGCAGTGTTCTACAAGCAGTGTTCTGTAAGCAGTGTTCTAGAAGCAGTGTTCTGTAAGCAGTGTTCTATTAAAGCAGTGTTCTTCTGTTTAAGCAGTGTTCTATTGTGGAAGCAGTGTTCTGATAAGCAGTGTTCTAATTGTGTTCTAGAAGCAGTGTTCTAGAAGCAGTGTTCTATAAGCAGTGTTCTAGAAGCAGTGTTCTGTAAGCAGTGTTCTAGAAGCAGTGTTCTGTAAGCAGTGTTCTAGAAGCAGTGTTCTGTAAGCAGTGTTCTGTAAGCAGTGTTCTGTAAGCAGTGTTCTGTAAGCAGTGTTCTAGAAGCAGTGTTCTAGAAGCAGTGTTCTAGAAGCAGTGTTCTAGAAGCAGTGTTCTAGAAGCAGTGTTCTGTAAGCAGTGTTCTAGAAGCAGTGTTCTGTAAGCAGTGTTCTAGAAGCAGTGTTCTAGAAGCAGTGTTCTAGAAGCAGTGTTCTGTAAGCAGTGTTCTGTAAGCAGTGTTCTATAAGCAGTGTTCTAGAAGCAGTGGTAGACAGGGAGTATGTTAATAGTAGATGTAGAATAATAGAGAAGTCCCCCCCCAATTCGCTACATGTCTTCCTCTTCTTAGGATCGTCCCACAGACCTGATCCCCAAGCTGAGAGGGGTGCTGACCAACCCTAACTGTGAGTACCACCCTAACTTCGTGGCGATCCACACCCTGGCGACGTGGTGCCGGTCTGAAGGAGGAAGAGTAGGAGGACAGAGAGACGTGGAGATGAGTGAGTATCTATGAGGTGTTACTGTTTTACACTCCTTTTAATGTCTTATGTGAGGCAGCTTGATGTACAAGTAACCCCTGGACAGGACGCTAGTCTATCGCAGGGCCTCGGCCCCCAATCCATCCACTGAGTGCCATGCAGAGAGGCCTCGCCCCCAGTCCATCCCCTGAGTGCCATGCAGAGAGGCCTCGCCCCCAGTCCATCCCCTGAGTGCCATGCAGAGAGGCCTCGCCCCCAGTCCATCCCCTGAGTGCCATGCAGAGAGGCCTCGGCCCCCAATCCATCCACTGAGTGCCATGCAGAGAGGCCTCGCCCCCAGTCCATCCCCTGAGTGCCATGCAGAGAGGCCTCGCCCCCAGTCCATCCCCTGAGTGCCATGCAAAGAGGCCTCGCCCCCAGTCCATCCACTGAGTGCCATGCAGAGAGGCCTCGCCCCCAGTCCATCCCCTGAGTGCCATGCAGAGAGGCCTCGGCCCCCAGTCCATCCCCTGAGTGCCATGCAGAGAGGCCTCTGCCCCCAATCCATCCACTGAGAGCCATGCAGAGAGGCCTCTGCCCCCAGTCCATCCCCTGAGTGCCATGCAGAGAGGCCTCGCCCCCAGTCCATCCCCTGAGTGCCATGCAGAGAGGCCTCGCCCCCAGTCCATCCCCTGAGTGCCATGCAGAGAGGCCTCGCCCCCAGTCCATCCCCTGAGTGCCATGCAGAGAGGCCTCGCCCCCAGTCCATCCCCTGAGTGCCATGCAGAGAGGCATCGGCACCCTGTTTTAGTTTTTGCTATGACTCAACCTGGGGGATCGAACCTCCAACCTTCCAATCTTAGGATGAACCACAATGCCAATGAGTTAAATTAACCCTAAACTATGTCATCGCCCCAGCAGGTGTGTGATGATGATGATGAGGCAGGCTCAGACCCCTGCTACAGCCCCAAGAGAGCCCTCACCCTGGCCCTGACTGACTGGCTACAGGAGTTCCTCAGCACGGACCAGCCTGGAGGTACAGAGGGAAAGATGACCAATCAAGAGGGCAGCTTCAACATTCAATTCAATACAACTTTATTTATCCCCTCGTGGGCAAACACATGAAAACGACACAAAAACAACACATCCTCGTCTCCATGAGGACCGTGATTCCAGATCCACTTTTTAATGACATCTACTCATTGTGAAGAGATAAAACGGATGAATTAACTCTCTGGCTGTCGTCTTCACCTCAGGCCCTCGACCTCTGAACCCCACCCATCTGAAGAAAGAGTCCTCTGACGAGGAGCCCATGCAGACTGACGTGGGAGACCCCGTGTACGTGCCAGGTTCTGGGGACAACCCCCTGTTCACTGCAGAACCCCTGACCCTGGACGATCTCCAGCTTCTCTCAGAACTGTTCTACCTGCCGTATGAACACGGTTCTACTGCTAGAACCATGCTGACGGAACTGGACTGGCTGAAAGCACACAGAGACGCAGTGGGAGATGCAGAGACTGAGCTGGTGAGGAGTGTGTGTGTTGGGACTGGACTGAGATGGTGAGGAGTGTGTGTGTGTGTGTGTTGGGACTGGACTGAGATGGTGAGGAGTGTGTGTGTTGGGACTGGACTGAGATGGTGAGGAGTGTGTGTGTTGGGACTGGACTGAGATGGTGAGGAGTGTGTGTGTGTGCTGGGACTGAGATGGTGAGGGTGTGTGTGTGTTGGGACTGAGATGGTGAGGAGTGTGTGTGTGTGTTGGGACTGAGATGGTGGGGAGGTGTGTGTGTGTTGGGACTGAGATGGTGAGGAGTGTGTGTGTTGGGACTGAGATGGTGAGGAGTGTGTGTGTTGGGACTGAGATGGTGAGGGAGTGTGTGTGTTGGGACTGAGATGGTGAGGAGTGTGTGTGTTGGGACTGAACTGGGACTGAGATGGTGAGGCAGTGTGGTGTTGGGACTGAGATGGACTCAATCAATGTAATAATTTAAGTGTCTTTGTTGGGACTGAGATGGTGAGGAGTGTGTGTGTTGGGACTGTCTCTAGATCTCTCTGGTGATCTCTCTCTCTCTGTCTGAGTCTCTTTTCTGTGTGTGTCTCTTTCTCTGGGACTGAGATGGTGAGGATCTCTCTCTCTCTGTCTCATGTTGGTATCTCTCTCTGTGTCTCTGTCTGGGACTGTCTCTACTGGCTGAAGGGACTCAGAGGCAGTGTGGGATATAGAGATAAATACTGAGTGGGACTCAATCAATGTAATAATTTAAGTATCTTTATTGATGTGAAAACTGTAAGAACTTACATGGACAACTCTCTAACACACATACACACTCTCTCACTAACTCCCTCTGTCTCTATTTATCTCTCTCTCTCTCTGTATCTCTCTCTCTCTGTCTCTATGTATCTCTCTCTCTGTCTCTATGTATCTCTCTGTCTCTGTATGTATCTCTCTCTCTATGTATCTCTGTCTCTGTATCTCTCTCTCTCTATGTATCTCTCTCTATCTCTATGTATCTCTCTCTCTCTCTCTATGTATCTCTCTCTCTATGTATCTCTCTCTCTCTATGTATCTCTCTCTCTCTATGTATCTCTCTCTTTCTCTATGTATCTCTCTCTCTCTCTATCTCTCTCTCTATGTATCTCTCTCTTTCTCTATGTATCTCTCTCTCTATGTATCTCTCTATGTATCTCTCTCTCTCTATGTATCTCTCTCTCTATGTATCTCTCTCTGTCTCTATGTATCTCTCTCTCTCTCTCTATGTATCTCTCTCTCTCTCTATGTATCTCTTTCTCTCTCTGTCTCTATGTATCTCTCTCTCTCTCTGTCTCTATGTATCTCTCTCTCTCTCTCTATGTATCTCTCTCTGTCTCTATGTATCTCTCTCTCTCTCTCTGTCTCTATATATATATCTCTCTCTGTCTCCATGTATCTCTCGGCCTCCTCTCTCCCTCTCTACAGACAGCAGAGTGGCGTTCCAGGGCAAAGTGTTTTGACGTGATGTGTGTTGCTGTGTTTACCATGTTTAACCGCCTGTCCAACGCCCCCAACCGGAGCATCCTCTACGACCTCTACAACTACATCTGTGACATCAAGAGTGGTGTCACCCTGGCCCGCGCCTACGTCAAACAATTGGGTACAACAGGGGCGTGATGGGGGGTTGTTTGCGCGTGAGACGCCCCCAATGAAGCATCGCCGCCAAACAATTAAGTACAACGGGTGAGGGGGACCCATATAGGTCAGTATGTTGTTGTGTAGGTTAGTATGTTGTTTGTGTAGGTCGGTGCGTTGTTGAGGGGGGGTGTAGGTCAGTATGTTGTTGTGTAGGTCGGTGCGTTGTTGTGTAGGTCGGTGCGTTGTTGTGTAGGTCGGTGCGTTGTTGTATGGTGTGGCACACGGAGCTGTATGCAGTAGGCAATAAGCATACAGGTTGATGTATCATTTACATGTAATATTGTTTGTGTCCACAGGGGGGCAGAGTAGGCCCTCAGCCCAGCTGATGACTGATGACCCAGAGCCCTGGGGGTTTAGAGGGGGTCTCTCCGGGGAGTTCCAGGTACGGCGCTTACCCCCATCATCCACCCCTTTAACCCCCATCATCCACCCCTTTAACCCCCATCATCCACCCCTTTAACCCCCATCATCCACCCCTTTAACCCCCATCATCCACCCCTTTAACCCCCATCATCCACCCCTTTAACCCCCATATCCCACCCCTTTAACCCCCATATCCACCCCTTTAACCCCCATATCCCACCCCTTTAACCCCATCATCCACCCCTTTAACCCCCATCATCCACCCCTTCCCCTTTAACCCCCATCATCCACCCCTTTAACCCCCATATCCCACCCCTTTAACCCCCATATCCCACCCCTTTAACCCCATCATCCACCCCTTTACCCCCATCATCCACCCCTTTAACCCCCCACCCCTTTAACCCCATCATCCACCCCTTTAACCCCATCATATCCCACCCCTTTAACCCCCATATCCCACCCCTTTAACCCCCATATCCCACCCTTTAACCCCCATCACCCCTTTAACCCCCATCATCCACCACCCCTTTAACCCCCATATCCCACCCCTTTAACCCCATCACCCACCCCTTTAACCCCCATATCCCACCCCTTTAACCCCCATATCCCACCCCTTTAACCCCCATCATCCACCCCTTTAACCCCATCATCCACCCCTTTAACCCCATCATCCACCCTTTTAACCCCCATCATCCACCCCTTTAACCCCCATATCCCACCCCTTTAACCCCCATATCCCACCCCTTTAACCCCCATATCCCACCCCTTTAACCCCCATAACCCCATCCCACCCCTTTAACCCCCATCACCCACCCCTTTAACCCCCATCATCCACCCCTTTAACCCCCATCATCCACCCCTTTAACCCCCATATCCCATCCCTTTAACCCCCATCATCCACCCCTTTAACCCCCATATCCCACCCCTTTAACCCCCATCACCCCTTTAACCCCCATATCCCACCCCTTTAACCCCATCATCCACCCCTTTAACCCCCATCATCCACCCCTTTAACCCCCATATCCCACCCCTTTAACCCCCATCACCCCTTTAACCCCCATCACCCCTTTAACCCCCCCATCATCCCACCCCTTTAACCCCCATCATCCACCCCTTTAATGAGATGACCCCTTTAACCCCATTTCCACCCCTTTAACCCCCATCATCCATCTTAACCCCCATCATCCACCCATTGCATCAACATTGGTAATAACCCCCATCATCAAACTTTTTTAAAGTGTAATCATCCACCCCAAAACCCCCATCATCCACCCCAAAAGTTCACCCCCTTTACTTACATTCACCTTTTGCCCCTATCATCCACCCCTTTGATGCACAACACAGAACATCACTACCCCTTGTTCTTCATCATCCACATTCACATCCCAGATCATCCACCCCTTTAACCCCAATGACAACCCCATCACCCCCTTTAAGGGGATCACCAGACTTTAACCCCCATATCCCACCCCTTTAACCCCATCATCCACCCCTAAAGAGATCTTTGACCCCCTTCATCCACTGGTTGATGACCCCCATCATCCATTGCCCCATCATTTGTTGTTGTTCAAGATCATGCTGCCTTGCCATTTAACCCCCATCATCCATCTTTAACCCCCATCACCCTCCCACCCCTTTAACATCATCCACCCCTTTAACCCCTATACCACCCTTTAACCCCCATCAGACCCCTTTAGTTATTTCAATCATCCACCCATTTAACCCCCATTCATCCACCCTCTTAACCCCCATCATCCACCCCTTTAACCCCCATCATCACCCCTTTAACATCCAGTGGAACATCATCCACCCCTTTAACCCCCATATCCATCTAAATCTTTTTCACCCTTTGAGAATCCACCCCTTTAACCCCTATCCACCCTTCAACTATTCCTTTAACCCCCATCATCCCACCCCAGGTGTCTCCGGAACCCCCATCATGATTAACCCCCATCATCCACCCCTTTAACCCCCATGTTCCACCCTTTAACCCCCATCATCCACCCCTTTAACCCCCATCATCCACCCCAGTTTTCCACCCCTTAACCCCCATCATCCACCCCTTTCACCCCATATCCCACCCCTTTAACCCCCATCACCCCTTTAACCCCCATCATCCACCCCTTGTTCATCCACCCCTTTAACCCCATCATCCACCCCTTTAACCCCCATCATCCACCCCTTTAACCCCCATCATCACAGCCCCTTTAACCCCATCATCCACCCCTTTAACCCCCATCATCCATCCCCTTTAACCCCCATCATCCACCCCTTTAACCCCCATCCACCCCTTTAACCCCCATCATCCACCCCTTGAACCCCATCATCCACCCCTTTAACCCCATCATCCACCCCTTTAACCCCCATCATCCACCCCTTTAACCCCAGGCATCAGCCCAGCCTTTAACCCCATCATCCACCCCTTTAACCCCCATCACCCTTTAACCCCATCATCCACCCCTTTAACCCCCCATCCACCCCATTCCACCCCTTTAACCCCCATATCCCACCCCTTGTGACCCCCCATCACCCCTTTAACCCCCATCATCCACCCCTTTAACCCCCTTTAACCCCATCATCCACCCCTTTAACCCCCATATCCCATCCCCTTTAACCCCATCATCCACCCCTTCCATGTTTTAACCCCCATCATCACCCCTTTAACCCCCATATCCCACCCATGGTTAACCCGCATCTGGGAGGACCCCACAATCCCAGTTTAACCCCATCATCCACCCCTTTAACCCCCATCATCCACCCCTTTAACCCCATCATCCACCCCTTTAAGGATCACCCCTAACCCCCATCACCCCTTTAACCCCATCATCCACCCCTTTAACCCCCATCATCCACCCCTTTGTCCCAGATATCCCACCCCTTTAACCCCATATCCCACCCCTGGTCACCCCTTTAACCCCCTTTAACATTGGTAATAAATTCTGCAGTCAAACTTTTTTAAAGTGTAATTATCTCATCCAAAATTGTTACTGGATGTGTGCAACAAAAGTTCAACATTCACCTTTTGCTACTATTTGTGTCAAGTCTACAAGTACAACTGTGTGTTCCTGGGGACACCAGTGGTCAACACGTTTTGAAACAATGCCACGCCACCAGGAGCACCTGTCAGGTAGGACAAGCAATCAACGTGGCCACACACACCGGGATCCCAACCATCTAGACAGAGCCATTGATCTCTCAGGCATAAAGAGATCTTTGACTTGGTACTGACTGGTTGATGACGATAGTATTGCTGTTGTTTGTTGTTGTTCAGAGAATGCTGCCTTGCCATGGTAACAGAGATCTGTTCCGTCACCCTCCTATGACATCAGTGTATTCTATACGACCCTGCTGCCCAGAAGACAAGGTTAGTTATTTCAATATATCTAGAACTGACTCTAACATATCTATTAAAATATACGAGACGTGTGGGCCAACTGGGAATGGAAACCAGGTCTTCTGAGTGTTTTGCCATAAGACTGTGTTAGCCTACTGAGTGAATGCCTGTAGTATAGAGCACCACAGTGGACACATCATAACTCCCATAAAACCTAGCAGTCAAACAGGGAAATGGTTCCAAATGTTTTTCCTCCATTCATTTTTCCCACAGGGGATTTTAGAAACACTTCATAAGGGCTGTGTTTCATGTAGACTTACCTTGGCGTGATGTTTTGATAACTATGTAAATCTCTCTCGGACAAGGTGACTTT
This sequence comes from Oncorhynchus keta, assembly GCF_023373465.1. NCBI lineage: Eukaryota > Metazoa > Chordata > Actinopteri > Salmoniformes > Salmonidae > Oncorhynchus > Oncorhynchus keta. Next base: position 79,117,639 of record NC_068430.1, read on the forward strand.
TATCAATATATTCAGCACTATTTACTCTGATTCGAAAATGCTAATTAGCATCAAAGTAGACATCATGCAAGAATACAAATCCCTGCAAGCTCCTGCACGTCATCTCTAGTTGACACCTTTGCTAACAGGTTGAGTGTCAATTTAAAACTTGCATGAGACAGTTCACAGAATTGTCCATATAAAGAACTTTAGTCAATTTATTCATTACTACATCGGTTCAGCAGTCTCATCTATATCATGGCCTTTGTAGTTCTGTATGATAGCCACATTAGCATTACATTTTTTGGAGGTTAATACTGGCGAATATATTGATAAGTCACCTTGTCTGATGGGGGGGTTACATGGTTATCAGAACGTCACGCCAGGGTAAACCTACACAAAACACAGCACTTATTTTAAGTGTTTCTAAAATCCCTTATGGGAAAAATGGATGATGCTAGGTTTTATGGGTATTCTGACTCATACTCTGGTACTCTGTTGTTTTAATAATTATTCTAATATGACTCGCACGTTTCATTCTCATTGAGAAGCTAGCTGATGCATGAAGAAGCTAACGCGTGTAGTTATAAGCTAGCTGATGCATGAAGAAGCTAACGCGTGTAGTTATAAGCTAGCTGATGCATGAAGAAGCTAACACGTGTAGTTAGAAGCTGCATGAAGAAGCTAACGCGTGTAGTTAGAAGCTAGCTGATGCATGAAGAAGCTAACGCGTGTAGTTATAAGCTAGCTGATGCATGAAGTAGCTAACGCGTGTAGTTAAGCTAGCTGATGCATGAAGAAGCTAACGCGTGTAGTTAAGCTAGCTGATGCATGAAGTAGCTAACGCGTGTAGTTATAAGCTAGCTGATGCATGAAGAAGCTAACGTGTGTAGTTAAGCTAGCTGATGCATGAAGTAGCTAACGCGTGTAGTTATAAGCTAGCTGATGCATGAAGAAGCTAACGCGTGTAGTTATAAGCTAGCTGATGCATGAAGAAGCTAACGCGTGTAGTTAAGCTAGCTGATGCATGAAGAAGCTAACGCGTGTAGTTAAGCTAGCTGATGCATGAAGAAGCTAACGCGTGTAGTTATAAGCTAGCGCGTGTAGTTAGAAGCTAGCTGATGCATGAAGAAGCTAACGCGTGTAGTTAGAAGCTAGCGCGGGCGTTAGGTTTGGTTCAAACCACCTCTGTAATACGTGTGGCATGTATCGGCGAGCTGACATCTTTATTGATTTTGTCTTTATAACATCTCTGTTGTTTCAGACTGAGATACAGAAGATCCACATGGAGATGCAGAGAGGAGAGGCCAAGGCTCCTGCAGCAGCACGACCTGCTCTGATCAGTGATGGGTGAGAGTGTGTGTGTACAGCATGACTCCCCAATGATCCACTCTGGACAGTCTCTGATCAGCCAGTAGTTTTTGTGCTTCAGTATGTGACTGTGCCTTCAGTCTAGACGTCCAGTATGTAATGTCCCAGTGTACCTCTCCCCCTCCCCAGGCTAGCAGGAGGGCAGCTGTCCCCCTCCCCAAACTGTGGTCTGGTTCTGGAGGATGAGAGGGGGGTGTGTGGGTACGCCCTGGGCCTCACTGACGCCACAGCAGCTGCACTGAACAACCAGGTAACCGCTAGGTTCCAACGGGACAATCACACACTGGAAGATGACTTGGTCTTGATAGGAATCATTGACCCCAACATTATTCTATATGGTTGTAGTTCTGTCTCTGTATTACTTCGTGTTTTGTTGGAATCATTGACCCCAACATTATTCTATATGGTTGTAGTTCTGTCTCTGTATTACTTCATATGTTTTCTTGGAATCATTGACCCCAACATTATTCTATATGGTTGTAGTTCTGTCTCTGTATTACTTCATGTGTTTTGTTGGAATCATTGACCCCCAACATTATTCTATATGGTTGTAGTTCTGTCTCTGTATTACTTCATGTGTTTTGTATGAAGTTCCTTGACTCTGAAAATACGACTTGATCTTTTCTCCCCGTCCGTCTTGTAGAGGACGTTGCCAGGAGACTTCCCTTCCTTGGTAACCATGCAGCTCCATCCCCGGGTTACAGACCCCGCCCCCGCCAGGCGTATGATTGGCAGCCTGCTCTCGTTGATGAAGACCAGTGGTGAGTTGTTAACTTGTATATTATGGTGCACCTGCACAGTGGGTTTCTGGTCACTGTTGGACTGAGCCTAGAGCAGGACTCTCCAACCCTGTTCCTGGAGAGATACCCTCCTGGAGGTTCACTCCAAGTTGTAACGAAGCTGATCAACCAGCTAATTATTAGAATCAGGTGCACTAGATTAGGGTCGGAGTGAACACCTCCAGGAGGGTATCTCTCCAGGAACAGGGTCGGAGTGAACACCTCCAGGAGGGTATCTCTCCAGGAACAGGGTCGGAGTGAACACCTCCAGGAGGGTATCTCTCCAGGAACAGGGTCGGAGTGAACACCTCCATCTCTCCAGGAACAGGGTCGGAGTGAACACCTCCAGGAGGGTATCTCTCCAGGAACAGGGTCGGAGTGAACACCTCCAGGAGGGTATCTCTCCAGGAACAGGGTCGGAGTGAACACCTCCAGGAGGGTATCTCTCCAGGAACAGGGTCGGAGTGTACACCTCCAGGAGGGCATCTCTCCAGGAACAGGGTCGGAGTGTACACCTCCAGGAGGGCATCTCTCCAGGAACAGGGTCGGAGTGTACACCTCCAGGAGGGCATCTCTCCAGGAACAGGGTCGGAGTGTACACCTCCAGGAGGGCATCTCTCCAGGAACAGGGTCGGAGTGTACACCTCCAGGAGGGCATCTCTCCAGGAACAGGGTCGGAGTGTACACCTCCAGGAGGGCATCTCTCCAGGAACAGGGTCGGAGTGTACACCTCCAGGAGGGCATCTCTCCAGGAACAGGGTCGGAGTGAACACCTCCAGGAGGGCATCTCTCCAGGAACAGGGTCGGAGTGAACACCTCCAGGAGGGCATCTCTCCAGGAACAGGGTCGGAGTGAACACCTCCAGGAGGGCATCTCTCCAGGAACAGGGTCGGAGTGAACACCTCCAGGAGGGCATCTCTCCAGGAACAGGGTCGGAGTGACACCTCCATCTCTCCAGGAGGGCATCTCTCCAGGAACAGGGTCGGAGTGAACACCTCCATCTCTCCAGGAACAGGGAACACCTCCATCTCTCCAGGAACAGGGTCGGAGTGAACACCTCCATCTCTCCAGGAACAGGGTCGGAGTGAACACCTCCATCTCTCCAGGAACAGGGTCGGAGTGAACACCTCCATCTCTCCAGGAACAGGGTCGGAGTGAACACCTCCATCTCTCCAGGAACAGGGTCGGAGTGAACACCTCCATCTCTCCAGGAACAGGGTCGGAGTGAACACACCAGGGTCGGGTGAACACCATCTCTCCAGGAACAGGGTCGGAGTGAACACCTCCATCTCTCCAGGAACAGGGTCGGAGTGAACACCTCCATCTCTCCAGGAACAGGGTCGGATGAACACCTCCATCTCTCCAGGAACAGGGTCGGAGTGAACACCTCCATCTCTCCAGGAACAGGGTCGGAGTGAACATCCAGGAACAGGGTCGGAGTGAACACCTCCATCTCTCCAGGAACAGGGTCGGAGTGAACACCTCCATCTCTCCAGGAACAGGGTCGGAGTGAACACCTCCATCTCTCCAGGAACAGGGTCGGAGTGAACACCTCCCTCCAGGAACATCTCTCCAGGAACAGGGTCGGAGTGAAACATCCTCCAGGAACAGGGTCGGAGTGAACACCTCCATCTCTCCAGGAACAGGGTCGGAGTGAACACCTCCATCCTCCAGGAACAGGGTCGGAGGAACACCTCCATCTCTCCAGGAACAGGGTCGGAGTGAACACCTCCATCTCTCCAGGAACAGGGTCGGAGTGAACACCTCCATCTCTCCAGGAACAGGGTCGGAGTGAACACCTCCATCTCTCCAGGAACAGGGTCGGAGTGAACACCTCCATCTCTCCAGGAACAGGGTCGGAGTGAACACCTCCATCTCTCCAGGAACAGGGTCGGAGGAACACCTCCATCTCTCCAGGAACAGGGTCGGAGTGAACACCTCCATCTCTCCAGGAACAGGGTCGGAGTGAACACCTCCATCTCTCCAGGAACAGGGTCGGAGTGAACACCTCCATCTCTCCAGGAACAGGGTCGGAGTCTCCATCTCTCCAGGAACAGGGTCGGAGTGAACACCTCCATCTCTCCAGGAACAGGGTCGGGTGAACACCTCCATCTCTCCAGGAACAGGGTCGGAGTGAACACCTCCAGGAACAGGGTCGGAGGAACATCTCTCCAGGAACAGGGTCGGAGTGAACACCTCCAGGGTCGGGTGAACACCTCCATCTCTCCAGGAACAGGGTCGGAGTGAACACCTCCATCTCTCCAGGAACAGGGTCGGAGGAACACCTCCATCTCTCCAGGAACAGGGTCGGAGTGAACACCTCCATCTCTCCAGGAACAGGGTCGGAGTGAACACCTCCATCTCTCCAGGAACAGGGTCGGAGTGAACACCTCCATCTCTCCAGGAACAGGGTCGGGTGAACACCTCCATCTCTCCAGGAACAGGGTCGGAGTGACACACCTCCAGGAGGAACACCTCCATCTCTCCAGGAACAGGGTCGGAGTGAACACCTCCACTCTCCAGGAACAGGGTCGGGGAACACCTCCATCTCTCCAGGAACAGGGTCGGAGTGAACACCTCCAGGAGGGTATCTCTCCAGGAACAGGGTCGGAGTGAACACCTCCATCTCTCCAGGAACAGGGTCGGAGTGAACACCTCCAGGAGGGTATCTCTCCAGGAACAGGGTCGGAGTGAACACCTCCAGGAGGGTATCTCTCCAGGAACAGGGTCGGAGTGAACACCTCCATCTCTCCAGGAACAGGGTCGGAGTGAACACCTCCATCTCTCCAGGAACAGGGTCGGAGTGAACACCTCCATCTCTCCAGGAACAGGGTCGGAGTGAACACCTCCATCTCTCCAGGAACAGGGTCGGAGTGAACACCTCCATCTCTCCAGGAACAGGGTCGGAGTGTACACCTCCAGGAGGGCATCTCTCCAGGAACAGGGTCGGAGTGTACACCTCCAGGAGGGCATCTCTCCAGGAACAGGGTCAGGATCTCTCCAGGAACAGGGTCGGAGTGAACACCTCCAGGAGGGCATCTCTCCAGGAACAGGGTCGGAGTGTAACACTCAAGGAGGGCATCTCTCCAGGAACAGGGTCGGAGTGTACACCTCCAGGAGGGCATCTCTCCAGGAACAGGGTCGGAGTGTACACCTCCAGGAGGGCATCTCTCCAGGAACAGGGTCGGAGTGTACACCTCCAGGAGGGCATCTCTCCAGGAACAGGGCATCTCCAGGAGGGCATCTCTCCAGGAACAGGGTCGGAGTGTACACCTCCAGGAGGGCATCTCTCCAGGAACAGGGTCGGAGTGTACACCTCCAGGAGGGCATCTCTCCAGGAACAGGGTCGGAGTGTCCAGGAGGGCACCTCCAGGAGGGCATCTCTCCAGGAACAGGGTCGGAGTGTACACCTCCAGGAGGGCATCTCTCCAGGAACAGGGTCGGAGTGAACACCTCCAGGAGGGCATCTCTCCAGGAACAGGGTCGGAGTGAACACCTCCAGGAGGGCATCTCTCCAGGAACAGGGTCGGAGTGAACACCTCCAGGAGGGCATCTCTCCAGGAACAGGGTCGGAGTGAACACCTCCAGGAGGGCATCTCTCCAGGAACAGGGTCGGAGTGAACACCTCCAGGAGGGCATCTCTCCAGGAACAGGGTCGGAGTGAACACCTCCAGGAGGGTATCTCTCCTGGAACAGGGTCGGAGTGAACCTACAGGACTGTAGTTCTCCAGTAACATGGTTGGAGAACCCTGGCTTAGTGTGATGGCTGCTATGCAGCGTGATGATGTCAGAGTTCAACAATACCCTTGACCTATTAGTAATCAGACCGGGGTTCAAGCACTTTCAGCTTTTGCTTTAGAGGTGGGGAATTGACTATTGGCACAATATAAAGTAGGACTCAGTTACTTTATCCAGAAATGGATCAGATGTATCTATGCCAGATGGTGCTTCTCTCCCTGATGACATAGGACTGGACTATCAGAACTAACACACATCTATATTCAGAATCAGGTGCATCGTTCAGTTTGTTCCTCACATTCTTCTCCCCCTCGTCATTTGACTGTAGTTATCTGAATCTCTCTCCCCCCTACAGGTTCCAGAGGTGTGTTCTGTGAGCTGAGGCAGGGTGACAGGAGGATGTTTGACTTCTACTCTAAACTGGGCTCCTTCACAACGCTCAAAATAGCGGGGCTGCCTCAGGACGTCGTCGCCATGGGAACCAGCTTGTAAACTTGCCACCACATTTGCACTACTACATCGTCAGGTTTTTAAAATGACCTTTTGGAGAACCGGGACGAGAACGTTTGATTAATTCAGCTGCTTATGATGGCCATGTCTCAATCAATTACTATAGGATGATGTGTGAGATGTATCTGATCAAGTTGGTCAATGGGATCCACATTGTTTGACTGAGTATTTGTGGAACGAATCTTTGTAATTTCCGTCTTCACAATCCCATATTAATGGAATGATAACTTGAAGTGAATGATTGACGCGTTTAAATCAGCCTGTAAGAGGATCTAACTCATGTACTGCATCTGTTGATCAATAAAGATTAGAAAAATGTGAATGTGTGTGACCCATGTTTTCTGTGGTAAGCTGTCCATTATTCAACCAACTCTTTGATCCAGAATGAACATTTTAATCTGAGCTGTTCTGTTTTAAAAGGAAGAGAGAAAACAAGTTATTAACATAACAGCTGGTGTAAGAAGATCATGCATCTTATTCAGTAGTCTGTTCAACATATGGCAAATGTTGACAAACCCAACGTCATCTAAGTTTTGCATTTGTGAGTTAGTGTTAACAAGGGTCCTCTTCAGAAGGCACAAACGTAAAAAGATAAATACATTATAACGGAAAACTTCAGGTAATGAATGCTCAGTTTTAAAACGTTTCTTTCCGATTTGTGCCTACTGAACACAACCCTGTGAGCCTTTGACCACTGTTCAACCATAGATCTTCTTAGGCTGCGTTTAGAGATGCAGCCAATTATTGGGCTGTCTGTTTAAACCCAAACTTAGTGGACTATATTACCCAGACTCATTTGGGGGGCCAGGAAGTTGCCCATGTGAAGAATCTTAGGGTGTCCGTCACCAAACACTAGTCGTTTCTCTGGACAACCTTGTTGGTGATGACTGGGACCGTAACCCTTCCTGGAACAGAGTCCTCCTACCTCACACTACTTCACAGGTGTGTCAGGCCACAGGTAGGTGATGTTGGTAAGTTGTAAAAACCAACCCTCTCTCCAGTCTCTCCTAAGGATCCCTCCTCAGGATCTCTCCATCCCTCCTCTCTCCAGTCTCTCCTAAGGATCCCTCCAGTCTCTCCTAAGGATGCCTCGTCTCTCCTCAAGATCTCTCCATCCCTCCTCTCCATCCTCCCCATCCATTTTAAATGAACTCCAGTCCTTCATACTTCAGGTCTCCTATCTTCGTCTCTGGCAGTAGCATCCTCCCGTCTAAAGTAAAGGCCAGGATATACGTCGCTATCTTCCCTGCGTCCTCCTCCGACTTCAACGCTACTACGATCTGATCGTCGGTGTCCGGTACGAACTTGAACGAGGAGAAACCGTGCGTTGGGTGGAGGGGTCCAGCGTGCCCCACGGTGACTTCGCGGAAGTCCGAGGGGCAGGAGAGGAGGAGGTTGGTGGCGCGGTGCTCGTCGGCGATCTCATCGTAGCGTTCGGAGCTGGCGCGGCGGGGGAGGAAGAACCAGCGCTGGAGGCGGTCGGACCACGCTGCAGACTCATGGATCAGGTAACCTGGAGGGAGAAAGAGAGAGAAAGTGTGAGATTAACCCAGTTGACAGAGATGATCGAGGGAGTGTTTTCCCACACAACTGACTTGGTGCATCAGGTCGCCTCGGAGAAAGACAATAGAAAGTGACATCTTCAGAGGAACAGAGAGAGTTAGCGTGACACAAAGAAGGGTGTGTCATACATTCTTCCAGGAACCAAGAGGATTAAAGACAGGTATATTAGACTCCTCCCCCCCTCCCTCACCTGGCGGTTGAATCCCGGCTGCGCTGCGCAGGGCATTGTAACGCGGTACCCAGTTCTCGTGTTGCACGTTGCCGCGGTAACCCACCACCTTGATCCATTGGGGGTTGTCGTTGATGAACTCTCCGGTAGTGGTCGTCCACTCTTTACCCAGACCACCCACGTAGAGGCACTCATCCTTCACCGCCAGCCACTCTGCCTTGAACCCTACACAGAGGTCAAGGGTTAGAGGTTATTACAGTATGGTCCTGGTGATCCACTCTTTACCCAGACCCCCCCCCCCACGTACAGACACTCATCCTTCAGGGCCAGCCACTCTGTTTTGAGCCACACACACACCTTTTGAGACAGACCCGTCTCCATCAGTCAGTATAACCCAGGGTACCGCCTGGTTCCCCTCTATCCTGTAGACAACTCCTGTACGGTCGTCCACGCTGTACAGGTGACCGTTGAACGCAACTAGCTCCGACAGCTCCATACCTGGGGGTACAATGATCACTCAGTCAGTATAATGATCCGGTCAATACGATGATCAGCCGGTCAGTACGATGATCAGTCGGTCAATACGATGATCAGCCGGTCAATACGATGATCAGTCGGTCAATACGATGATCAGGTCGGTCAATACGATGATCAGGTCGGTCAATACGATGATCAGGCCGGTCAATACGATGATCAGCCGGTCAATACGATGATCAGGTCGGTCAATACGATGATCAGGTCGGTCAATACGATGATCAGCCGGTCAATACGATGATCAGCCGGTCAATACGATGATCAGTCGGTCAATACGATGATCAGTCGGTCAATACGATGATCAGGTCGGTCAATACGATGATCAGGTCGGTCAATACGATGATCAGGTCGGTCAATACGATGATCAGGTCGGTCAATACGATGATCAGTCGGTCAATACGATGATCAGCCGGTCAATACGATGATCAGGTCGGTCAATACGATGATCAGGTCGGTCAATACGATGATCAGCCGGTCAATACGATGATCAGCCGGTCAATACGATGATCAGCCGGTCAATACGATGATCAGGTCGGCCGGTCAATACGATGATGATCGGGTCGGTCAATGTGATGATCGGGTCAATACGATGATCAGTCGGTCAATACGATGATCAGCCGGTCATGATCAGCCGATGATCAGCCGGTCAATACGATGATCAGGTCGGTCAATACGATGATCAGTCGGTCGATGATCAGCCGGTCAATACGATGATCAGCCGGTCAATCACGATGATCAGTCGGTCAATCGATGATCAGTCGGTCAATACGATGATCAGCCGGTCAATACGATGATCAGCCGGTCAATACGATGATCAGCCGGTCAATACGATGATCAGGTCAATACGATGATCAGTCGGTCAATACGATGATCAGGTCGGTCAATGATCAGTCGGTCAATACGATGATCAGCCGGTCAATACGATGATCAGTCGGTCAATACGATGATCAGTCGGTCAATACGATGATCAGGTCGGTCAATACGATGATCAGGTCGGTCACGATGATCAGGTCGGTCAATATCGATGATCAGGTCGGTCGATGATCAGGTCGGATGATCAGGTCGGTCAATACGATGATCAGGTCCGGTCAATACGATGATCAGGTCGGTCAATACGATGATCAGGTCGGTCAATACGATGATCAGCCGGTCAATACGATGATCAGTCGGTCAATACGATGATCAGTCGGTCAATACGATGATCAGGTCGGTCAATACGATGATCAGGTCGGTCAATACGATGATCAGCCGGTCAATACGATGATCAGTCGGTCAATACGATGATCAGGTCGGTCAATACGATGATCAGGTCGGTCAATACGATGATCAGGTCGGTCAATACGATGATCAGCCGGTCAATACGATGATCAGGTCGGTCAATACGATGATCAGCCGGTCAATACGATGATCAGCCGGTCAATACGATGCACCCAGCACAGTCTTCATTAATATTCAGTACAGACAGTATTCACTCTTTCCATATGTTGCTGTGTTACAGCCTGAATTTAAAATAGTTTTAATTGAGATTGTTTTGTCACTGGCCTACACACAATATCTCATAATGTCAAAGTGGAATAATATTTTTTAGACATTTTTACTACAAAGATAAAGGCGTCCTTCCTAACTCAGGAGAGGAAGGAAAACGCTCAGGGATTTCACAATGAGGCCCAATGGTGACTTTAAAACAGTTACAGAGTTCAGTGACTGTCATAGGAGGAAACTCAGGATGGATCAACAACATTAGTTACTCAACAATACTAACCTAATGGACAGAGTGAAAAGAAGGAAGGCTGTACAGAATAGAAAATATTCCAAAACATGCATCCTGTTTGCAACATATTTTTAAGCATAGTGGTGTCTGCATCATGTTATGGGTATGCTTGTAATTGTTAAGGACAGAGTTGTTTTTCAGGATAAACAAGAAATGGAATAGAGCTAAGCACAGGCAACATCCTAGAGGAAAACCTGGTTCCGTCTGCTTTCCAACAGACACTGGCAGATTAATTCATCTTTCAGCAGGACAATAACCTAAAACACAAGGCCAAATCTACACTGGAGTTGCTTACCAAGAAGACAGTTAATGTTCCTGAGTGGCCGAGTTACAGTTTTGAATTAAATCTACTTAAAAATCGATGGCAAGACTTGGTCGTTGAGCAATGATCAACAACCAATTTGACAGAGCTTGAAGAATTTTAAAATTAAGAAGGCAAAGATTGTACAATCCAGTTGTGCACAGCTCTTAGAAACTTTACCAGAAAGACTCACAGCTGTAATCGCTGCCAAAGATTATTCTAACATGTATTGACTCAAGGGTGTGAATACTTATGTAAATAAGATATTTCTGGATTTCATTTTCAAAAATGCTTTCATTTGTCATTAGGGGGTATTGTGTGTAGATGGGTGAGAAACATTTCACTCTGTCATTAGGGGGTATTGTGTGTAGATGGGTGAGAAACATTTCACTCTGTCATTAGGGGGTATTGTGTGTAGATGGGTGAGAAACATTTCACTCTGTCATTAGGGGGTATTGTGTGTAGATGGGTGAGAAACATTTCACTCTGTCATTAGGGGGTATTGTGTGTAGATGGGTGAGAAACATTTCACTCTGTCATTAGGGGGTATTGTGTGTAGATGGGTGAGAAACATTTCACTCTGTCATTAGGGGGTATTGTGTGTAGATGGGTGAGAAACATTTCACTCTGTCATTAGGGGGTATTGTGTGTAGATGGGTGAGAAACATTTCACTCTGTCATTAGGGGGTATTGTGTGTAGATGGGTGAGAAACATTTCACTCTGTCATTAGGGGGTATTGTGTGTAGATGGGTGAGAAACATTTCACTCTGTCATTAGGGGGTATTGTGTGTAGATGGGTGAGAAACATTTCACTCTGTCATTAGGGGGTATTGTGTGTAGATGGGTGAGAAACATTTCACTCTGTCATTAGGGGGTATTGTGTGTAGACGGGTGAGAGGAAAAACATACACCTGTTGAATTCAGGCTGTAACACAATAAAATGTGGAATAAGTCATGGAGTAGGAATACTTTGTGGAGATTTATTCTTCTCATACGACAGAAGAAAGGAGAACACATTCCAACTACTGTAATGTGATACTAGCCTGGCTGCCAGTCCGTCTCTGCCCTCTAGACACTCCTTACAAAACAAGACAGTTCCATAAGGAGTTGGCAAGAGAGCAGAATCAGAGTGGTCTGGCAGCCGGGCAAAGAGAACACAACACAGTGGTTTAAACCAGTGGCTTTCAAACCTCTCCTCGTAGAACTTCGGACGAGGTCACCCGATTCCCCTAGTTGACGGTTTGATGATGAGTTGAATCAGCGGTCCTAGCTCTGGAGTACATTAAAAACATGGAACGACTTGGGGTTCCCTGAGAGGTCTGAGAACCCCTGGTTTAAACCATTCTCCTCTTCTGCTTCGTCTTTGGGGACTAGGCTGGGTTACTGTAAAGACGCACTATGCATAAATCACTCCGCCATTTCCTGGTTGCTACAATTCTAGTAGTTGTGACAAAATGCAGGTATAGCATAGAGAATCTAAAACTTAAGAACAGGAAGCATAGAAATAGCGCGCACAGGACAGATCTACTGCTTCTTAGACTTGCTGTCAATGAGAACTACAGATCTATAACACGCCTTTCTATGTGAATTTGGTCAAGTCGCCCCAAAAAGTGACATATTGCAGCTTTAAAAGCAGTTTGTGACAAATGCTGATATAAAAAAATAAGCTTTGAAGCCATTTGAATAAATGGTAGAACACGGTCCGGGTCCCAAATGGCACCCTATTCGCTGTTTTCTGCACTACTAAGTGGTGCACTAAAGAGGGAAGAGAGTGCCATTTTAGATGGAACCACAGTAATTAAAACCACCTCGTCCCTTCTCAGCCAGGTGGCTCTCCAGGGTCAGGCTGTCTGCGTCCCACTCCACCTCCACTCTGTCCCCACTCTCAGACACCACCAGGTGGCCCCTCCGCATGACGCTGAACCACGTCTGACCCTACAGGACATGAGATCAATAGTTTATTTTAGCATGTAGCTGAACCAGGTCTGACCCTATAGGACATAAGATCAATAGTTTATTTTAGCATGTAGCTGAACCACGTCTGACCCTATAGGACATAAGATCAATAGTTTATTTTAGCATGTAGCTGAACCAGGTCTGACCCTACAGGACAGAAAATCAATAGTTTATTTTAGCATGTAGCTGAACCACATCTGACCCTACAGGACATAAGATAAATAGTTTATTCTACTCCTAAAATAAAATAATAAAATAAGAAATTAAGAAATACTGTATTAATCCCTGATGTAGCTAAACACATCTGCTCCTTAAAATAAAATAAGTTTGTTGAATTAACATCAAATCCAATCACATTTTCTATTGAGTAAACTTAAAATCACCACACGCTTCAGAGTAAAACAGTTCAAAGAAATAGGCTCTGCATCACACTGCTATCTGTGGTCTAAGGCTCTGCATCACACTGCTAGCTGTGGTCTAAGGCTCTGCATCACACTGCTAGCTGTGGTCTAAGGCTCTGCATCACACTGCTAGCTGTGGTCTAAGGCTCTGCATCACACTGCTATCTGTGGTCTAAGGCTCTGCATCACACTGCTAGCTGTGGTCTATGGCTCTGCATCACACTGCTAGCTGTGGTCTAAGGCTCTGCATCACACTGCTATCTGTGGTCTAAGGCTCTGCATCACACTGCTAGCTGTGGTCTAAGGCTCTGCATCACACTGCTAGCTGTGGTCTAAGGCTCTGCTAGCTGTGGTCTAAGGCTCTGCATCACACTGCTAGCTGTGGTCTAAGGCTCTGCATCACACTGCTAGCTGTGGTCTAAGGCTCTGCATCACACTGCTAGCTGTGGTCTAAGTCTCTGCTAGCTGTGGTCTAAGGCTCTGCATCACACTGCTAGCTGTGGTCTAAGTCTCTGCATCACACTGCTAGCTGTGGTCTAAGCTGTGGTCTCTGCATCACACTGCTAGCTGTGGTCTAAGGCTCTGTCTAAGGCTCTGCATCACTCTGCTAGCTGTGGTCTAAGGCTCTGCATCACACTGCTAGCTGTGGTAGCTGTGGTAAGGCTCTGCATCACACTCTAGCTGTGGTCACTGCTAGCTGTGGGCTCTGCATCACACTGCTAGCTGTGGTCTAAGGCTCTGCATCACACTGCTAGCTGTGGTCTAAGGCTCTGCATCACACTGCTAGCTGTGGTCTAAGTCTGCATCACACTGCTAGCTGTGGTCTAAGGCTCTGCATCACACTAGCTGTGGTCTAAGGCTCTGCATAGCTGTGGTCTAAGGCTCTGCATCACACTGCTAGCTGTGGTCTAAGGCTCTGCATCACACTGCTAGCTGTGGTAAGGCTCTGCATACACTGCTAGCTGTGGTCTAAGGCTCTGCATCACACTGCTAGCTGTGGTCTGCATCACACTGCTAGCTGTGGTCTAAGGCTCTGCATCACACTGCTAGCTGTGGTCTAAGGCTCTGCTAGCTGTGGTTTAAGGCTCTGCATCACTCTGCTAGCTGTGGTCTAAGGCTCTGCATCACACTGCTAGCTGTGGTCTAAGGCTCTGCATCACACTGCTAGCTGTGGTCTAAGGCTCTGCTAGCTGTGGTCTAAGGCTCTGCTAGCTGTGGTCTAAGGCTCTGCATCACACTGCTAGCTGTGGTCATCAAGGCTCTGCATCACACTGCTAGCTGTGGTCTAAGGCTCTGCATCACACTGCTAGCTGTGGTCTAAGGCTCTGCATCACTCTGCTAGCTGTGGTCTAAGGCTCTGCATCACTCTGCTAGCTGGTCTAAGGCTCTCACACTGCTAGCTGTGGTCTAAGGCTCTGCATAGCTGTGGCTAGGCTCTGCACTGCTAGCTGTGGTCTAAGGCTCTGCTAGCTGTGGTCTCTGCATCAGGCTCTGCTAGCTGTGGTCTAAGGCTCTGCATCAGCTGTGGTCTAGCTCTGCTAGCTGTGGTCTAAGGCTCTGCATCAGGCTCTGCTAGCTGTGGTCTAAGGCTCTGCATCACACTGCTAGCTGTGGTCTAAGGCTCTGCATCACACTGCTAGCTGTGGTCTAAGGCTCTGCTAGCATCACACTGCTAGCTGTGGTCCAAGGCTCTGCATCACACTGCTAGCTGTGGTCTAAGGCTCTGCATCACACTGCTAGCTGTGGCTCTCTAGCTGTGGCTCTGCATCACACTGCTAGCTGTGGTCTAAGGCTCTGCATCACTCTGCTAGCTGTGGCTGCTGCTGCATCACACTGCTAGCTGTGGTCTAAGGCTCTGCATCACTCTGCTAGCTGTGGTCTAAGGCTCTGCTAGCTGTGGTCTAAGGCTCTGCATCACAGCTGTGGTAGCTCTGTAGCTGTGGTCTAAGGCTCTGCATCATCACTGCTAGCTGTGGTCTAAGGCTCTGCATCACACTGCTAGCTGTGGTCTAAGGCTCTGCTGCATCACACTGCTAGCTGTGGTCTAAGGCTCTGCTAGCTGTGGTCTAAGGCTCTGCATCACACTGCTAGCTGTGGTCTAAGGCTCTGCATCACACTGCTAGCTGTGGTCTGCATCACACTGCTAGCTGTGGTCTAAGGCTCTGCATCACACTGCTAGCTGTGGTCTAAGGCTCTGCATCACTCTGCTAGCTGTGGTCTAAGGCTCTGCTAGCTGTGGTCTAAGCTCTGCATCACACTGCTAGCTGTGGGCTCTGCTAAGCTGTGGTCTAAGGCTCTGCATCACTCTGCTAGCTGTGGTCTAAGGCTCTGCATCACACTGCTAGCTGTGGTCTAAGGCTCTGCATCACACTGCTAGCTGTGGTCTAAGGCTCTGCATCACACTGCTAGCTGTGGTCTAA
The DNA here is from genome assembly GCF_023373465.1 of Oncorhynchus keta. NCBI lineage: Eukaryota > Metazoa > Chordata > Actinopteri > Salmoniformes > Salmonidae > Oncorhynchus > Oncorhynchus keta. The sequence goes on from NC_068430.1 coordinate 79,133,132, forward strand.
GGCTCTGCTAGCTGTGGTCTAAGGCTCTGCTAGCTGTGGTCTAAGGCTCTGCTAGCTGTGGTCATCACACTGCTAGCTGTGGTCTAAGGCTCTGCAGGCTCTGCAGCTACTCTGCACACTGCTAGCTGTGGTCTAAGGCTCTGCATCACTCTGCTAGCTGTGGTCTAAGGCTCTGCATCACTCTGCTAGCTGTGGTCTAAGGCTCTGCATCACACTGCTAGCTGTGGTCTAAGTCTCTGCTAGCTGTGGTCTAAGGCTCTGCATCACACTGCTAGCTGTGGTCTAAGTCTCTGCATCACACTGCTAGCTGTGGTCTAAGGCTCTGCTAGCTGTGGTCTAAGGCTCTGCATCACACTGCTAGCTGTGGTCTAAGGCTCTGCATCACACTGCTAGCTGTGGTCTAAGGCTCTGCATCACACTGCTAGCTGTGGTCTAAGGCTCTGCTAGCTGTGGTCTAAGGCTCTGCTAGCTGTGGTCTAAGGCTCTGCTAGCTGTGGTCTAAGGCTCTGCTAGCTGTGGTCTAAGGCTCTGCATCACACTGCTAGCTGTGGTCTAAGGCTCTGCATCACACTGCTAGCTGTGGTCTAAGGCTCTGCTAGCTGTGGTCTAAGGCTCTGCTAGCTGTGGTCTAAGGCTCTGCATCACACTGCTAGCTGTGGTCCAAGGCTCTGCATCAGACTGCTAGCTGTGGTCCAAGGCTCTGCTAGCTGTGGTCTAAGGCTCTGCTAGCTGTGGTCTAAGGCTCTGCTAGCTGTGGTCTAAGGCTCTGCTAGCTGTGGTCTAAGGCTCTGCTAGCTGTGGTCTACGGCTCTGCTAGCTGTGGTCTAAGGCTCTGCTAGCTGTGGTCTAAGGCTCTGCTAGCTGTGGTCTAAGGCTCTGCTAGCTGTGGTCTAAGGCTCTGCTAGCTGTGGTCTAAGGCTCTGCTAGCTGTGGTCTAAGGCTCTGCTAGCTGTGGTCTAAGGCTCTGCTAGCTGTGGTCTAAGGCTCTGCTAGCTGTGGTCTAAGGCTCTGCATCACACTGCTATCTGTGGTCTTAGGCTCTGCTTCACTCTGCTAGCTGTGGTCTAAGGCTCTGCATCACACTGCTAGCTGTGATCTAAGGCTCTGCATCACACTGCTAGCTGTGGTCTAAGGCTCTGCATCACACTGCTAGCTGTGGTCTAAGGCTCTGCATCACTCTGCTAGCTGTGGTCTAAGGCACTGCTAGCTGTGGTCTAAGGCTCTGCTAGCTGTGGTCTAAGGCTCTGCATCACACTGCTAGCTGTGGTCTAAGGCTCTGCATCACACTGCTAGCTGTGGTCTAAGGCTCTGCTAGCTGTGGTCTAAGGCTCTGCTAGCTGTGGTCTAAGGCTCTGCATCACACTGCTAGCTGTGGTCTAAGGCTCTGCATCACACTGCTAGCTGTGGTCTAAGGCTCTGCTAGCTGTGGGCTAAGGCTCTGCTAGCTGTGGTCCAAGGCTCTGCATCACACTGCTAGCTGTGTCTAAGGCTCTGCTAGCTGTGGTCTAAGGCTCTGCTAGCTGTGGTCTAAGGCTCTGCTAGCTGTGGTCTAAGGCTCTGCTAGCTGTGGTCTAAGGCTCTGCTAGCTGTGGTCTAAGGCTCTGCTAGCTGTGGTCTAAGGCTCTGCATCACACTGCTAGCTGTGGTCTAAGGCTCTGCATCACACTGCTAGCTGTGGTCTAAGGCTCTGCTAGCTGTGGTCTAAGGCTCTGCATCACTCTGCTAGCTGTGGTCTAAGGCTCTGCATCACACTGCTAGCTGTGGTCTAAGTCTCTGCTAGCTGTGGTCTAAGGCTCTGCATCACACTGCTAGCTGTGGTCTAAGTCTCTGCATCACACTGCTAGCTGTGGTCTAAGGCTCTGCATCACACTGCTAGCTGTGGTCTAAGGCTCTGCATCACACTGCTATCTGTGGTCTAAGGCTCTGCATCACACTGCTATCTGTGGTCTAAGGCTCTGCATCACACTGCTAGCTGTGGTCTAAGGCTCTGCATCACACTGCTAGCTGTGGTCTAAGGCTCTGCATCACACTGCTAGCTGTGGTCTAAGGCTCTGCTAGCTGTGGTCTAAGGCTCTGCATCACACTGCTAGCTGTGGTTTAAGGCTCTGCATCACACTGCTAGCTGTGGTCTAAGGCTCTGCATCACACTGCTAGCTGTGGTCTAAGGCTCTGCATCACACTGCTAGCTGTGGTCTAAGGCTCTGCATCACACTGCTAGCTGTGGTCTAAGGCTCTGCTAGCTGTGGTTTAAGGCTCTGCATCACTCTGCTAGCTGTGGTCTAAGGCTCTGCATCACTCTGCTAGCTGTGGTCTAAGGCTCTGCTAGCTGTGGTCTAAGGCTCTGCTAGCTGTGGTCTAAGGCTCTGCATCACACTGTTAGCTGTGGTCTAAGGCTCTGCATCACACTGCTAGCTGTGGTCTAAGGCTCTGCATCACTCTGCTAGCTGTGGTCTAAGGCTCTGCATCACACTGCTAGCTGTGGTCTAAGGCTCTGCATCACACTGCTAGCTGTGGTCTAAGGCTCTGCATCACTCTGCTAGCTGTGGTCTAAGTCTCTGCATCACACTGCTAGCTGTGGTCTAAGGCTCTGCTAGCTGTGGTCTAAGGCTCTGCATCACTCTGCTAGCTGTGGTCTAAGGCTCTGCATCACACTGCTAGCTGTGGTCTAAGTCTCTGCTAGCTGTGGTCTAAGGCTCTGCATCACACTGCTAGCTGTGGTCTAAGTCTCTGCATCACACTGCTAGCTGTGGTCTAAGGCTCTGCATCACACTGCTAGCTGTGGTCTAAGGCTCTGCATCACACTGCTATCTGTGGTCTAAGGCTCTGCATCACACTGCTAGCTGTGGTCTAAGGCTCTGCATCACACTGCTAGCTGTGGTCTAAGGCTCTGCATCACACTGCTAGCTGTGGTCTAAGGCTCTGCATCACACTGCTAGCTGTGGTCTAAGGCTCTGCTAGCTGTGGTCTAAGGCTCTGCTAGCTGTGGTCTAAGGCTCTGCATCACACTGCTAGCTGTGGTCTAAGTCTCTGCATCACACTGCTAGCTGTGGTCTAAGGCTCTGCTAGCTGTGGTCTAAGGCTCTGCTCACTGCTAGCTGTGGTCTAAGGCTCTGCATCACACTGCTAGCTGTGGTCTAAGTCTCTGCTAGCTGTGGTCTAAGGCTCTGCATCACACTGCTAGCTGTGGTCTAAGTCTCTGCATCACACTGCTAGCTGTGGTCTAAGGCTCTGCATCACACTGCTAGCTGTGGTCTAAGGCTCTGCATCACACTGCTAGCTGTGGTCTAAGGCTCTGCATCACACTGCTAGCTGTGGTCTAAGGCTCTGCATCACACTGCTAGCTGTGGTCTAAGGCTCTGCATCACACTGCTAGCTGTGGTCTAAGGCTCTGCATCACACTGCTAGCTGTGGTCTAAGGCTCTGCTAGCTGTGGTCTAAGGCTCTGCATCACACTGCTAGCTGTGGTTTAAGGCTCTGCATCACACTGCTAGCTGTGGTCTAAGGCTCTGCATCACACTGCTAGCTGTGGTCTAAGGCTCTGCATCACACTGCTAGCTGTGGTCTAAGGCTCTGCATCACACTGCTAGCTGTGGTCTAAGGCTCTGCTAGCTGTGGTTTAAGGCTCTGCATCACTCTGCTAGCTGTGGTCTAAGGCTCTGCATCACTCTGCTAGCTGTGGTCTAAGGCTCTGCTAGCTGTGGTCTAAGGCTCTGCTAGCTGTGGTCTAAGGCTCTGCATCACACTGTTAGCTGTGGTCTAAGGCTCTGCATCACACTGCTAGCTGTGGTCTAAGGCTCTGCATCACTCTGCTAGCTGTGGTCTAAGGCTCTGCATCACACTGCTAGCTGTGGTCTAAGGCTCTGCATCACACTGCTAGCTGTGGTCTAAGGCTCTGCATCACTCTGCTAGCTGTGGTCTAAGGCTCTGCTAGCTGTGGTCTAAGGCTCTGCATCACACTGCTAGCTGTGGTCTAAGGCTCTGCATCACACTGCTAGCTGTGGTCTAAGGCTCTGCTAGCTGTGGTCTAAGGCTCTGCTAGCTGTGGTCCAAGGCTCTGCATCACACTGCTAGCTGTGGTCCAAGGCTCTGCATCAGACTGCTAGCTGTGGTCCAAGGCTCTGCTAGCTGTGGTCTAAGGCTCTGCTAGCTGTGGTCTAAGGCTCTGCTAGCTGTGGTCTAAGGCTCTGCTAGCTGTGGTCTAAGGCTCTGCTAGCTGTGGTCTAAGGCTCTGCTAGCTGTGGTCTAAGGCTCTGCTAGCTGTGGTCTAAGGCTCTGCTAGCTGTGGTCTAAGGCTCTGCTAGCTGTGGTCTAAGGCTCTGCTAGCTGTGGTCTAAGGCTCTGCTAGCTGTGGTCTAAGGCTCTGCTAGCTGTGGTCTAAGGCTCTGCTAGCTGTGGTCTAAGGCTCTGCTAGCTGTGGTCTAAGGCTCTGCTAGCTGTGGTCTAAGGCTCTGCATCACACTGCTATCTGTGGTCTTAGGCTCTGCTTCACTCTGCTAGCTGTGGTCTAAGGCTCTGCATCACACTGCTAGCTGTGATCTAAGGCTCTGCATCACACTGCTAGCTGTGGTCTAAGGCTCTGCATCACACTGCTAGCTGTGGTCTAAGGCTCTGCATCACTCTGCTAGCTGTGGTCTAAGGCCCTGCTAGCTGTGGTCTAAGGCTCTGCATCACACTGCTAGCTGTGGTCTAAGGCGCTGCATCACACTGCTAGCTGTGGTCTAAGGCTCTGCATCACTCTGCTAGCTGTGGTCTAAGGCTCTGCATCACACTGCTAGCTGTGGTCTAAGGCTCTGCATCACACTGCTAGCTGTGGTCTAAGGCTCTGCATCACACTGCTAGCTGTGGTCTAAGGCTCTGCATCACACTGCTAGCTGTGGTCTAAGGCTCTGCTAGCTGTGGTCTAAGGCTCTGCTAGCTGTGGTCTAAGGCTCTGCATCACACTGCTAGCTGTGGTCTAAGGCTCTGCTAGCTGTGGTCTAAGGCTCTGCTAGCTGTGGTCTAAGGCTCTGCATCACTCTGCTAGCTGTGGTCTAAGGCTCTGCATCACACTGCTAGCTGTGGTCTAAGGCTCTGCTAGCTGTGGTCTAAGGCTCTGCTAGCTGTGGTCTAAGGCTCTGCTAGCTGTGGTCTAAGGCTCTGCTAGCTGTGGTCTAAGGCTCTGCATCACACTGCTAGCTGTGGTCTAAGGCTCTGCATCACACTGCTAGCTGTGGTCTAAGGCTCTGCATCACTCTGCTAGCTGTGGTCTAAGGCTCTGCATCACTCTGCTAGCTGTGGTCTAAGGCTCTGCATCACACTGCTAGCTGTGGTCTAAGTCTCTGCTAGCTGTGGTCTAAGGCTCTGCATCACACTGCTAGCTGTGGTCTAAGTCTCTGCATCACACTGCTAGCTGTGGTCTAAGGCTCTGCTAGCTGTGGTCTAAGGCTCTGCATCACACTGCTAGCTGTGGTCTAAGGCTCTGCATCACACTGCTAGCTGTGGTCTAAGGCTCTGCTAGCATCACACTGCTAGCTGTGGTCTAAGGCTCTGCTAGCTGTGGTCTAAGGCTCTGCTCAGCTAGCTGTGGTCTAAGGCTCTGCATCACACTGCTAGCTGTGGTCTAAGGCTCTGCATCACACTGCTAGCTGTGGTCCAAGGCTCTGCTGCTGTGGTCAAGGCTCTGCTAGCTGTGGTCTAAGGCTCTGCTAGCTGTGGTCTAAGGCTCTGCTAGCTGTGGTCCAAGGCTCTGCTAGCTGTGGTCTAAGGCTCTGCTAGCTGTGGTCTAAGGCTCTGCTAGCTGTGGTCTAAGGCTCTGCTAGCTGTGGTCTAAGGCTCTGCTAGCTGTGGTCTAAGGCTCTGCTAGCTGTGGTCTAAGGCTCTGCTAGCTGTGGTCTAAGGCTCTGCTAGCTGTGGTCTAAGGCTCTGCTAGCTGTGGTCTAAGGCTCTGCTAGCTGTGGTCTAAGGCTCTGCTAGCTGTGGTCTAAGGCTCTGCATCACACTGCTATCTGTGGTCTTAGGCTCTGCTTCACTCTGCTAGCTGTGGTCTAAGGCTCTGCATCACACTGCTAGCTGTGGTCTAAGGCTCTGCATCACACTGCTAGCTGTGGTCTAAGGCTCTGCATCACTCTGCTAGCTGTGGTCTAAGGCCCTGCTAGCTGTGGTCTAAGGCTCTGCATCACACTGCTAGCTGTGGTCTAAGGCGCTGCATCACACTGCTAGCTGTGGTCTAAGGCTCTGCATCACACTGCTAGCTGTGGTCTAAGGCTCTGCTAGCTGTGGTCTAAGGCTCTGCTAGCTGTGGTCTAAGGCTCTGCATCACACTGCTAGCTGTGGTCTAAGGCTCTGCATCACACTGCTAGCTGTGGTCTAAGGCTCTGCTAGCTGTGGGCTAAGGCTCTGCTAGCTGTGGTCCAAGGCTCTGCATCACACTGCTAGCTGTGTCTAAGGCTCTGCTAGCTGTGGTCTAAGGCTCTGCTAGCTGTGGTCTAAGGCTCTGCTAGCTGTGGTCTAAGGCTCTGCTAGCTGTGGTCTAAGGCTCTGCTAGCTGTGGTCTAAGGCTCTGCTAGCTGTGGTCTAAGGCTCTGCATCACACTGCTAGCTGTGGTCTAAGTCTCTGCATCACACTGCTAGCTGTGGTCTAAGGCTCTGCTAGCTGTGGTCTAAGGCTCTGCATCACTCTGCTAGCTGTGGTCTAAGGCTCTGCATCACACTGCTAGCTGTGGTCTAAGTCTCTGCTAGCTGTGGTCTAAGGCTCTGCATCACACTGCTAGCTGTGGTCTAAGTCTCTGCATCACACTGCTAGCTGTGGTCTAAGGCTCTGCATCACACTGCTAGCTGTGGTCTAAGGCTCTGCATCACACTGCTATCTGTGGTCTAAGGCTCTGCATCACACTGCTATCTGTGGTCTAAGGCTCTGCATCACACTGCTAGCTGTGGTCTAAGGCTCTGCATCACACTGCTAGCTGTGGTCTAAGGCTCTGCATCACACTGCTAGCTGTGGTCTAAGGCTCTGCATCACACTGCTAGCTGTGGTCTAAGGCTCTGCTAGCTGTGGTCTAAGGCTCTGCATCACACTGCTAGCTGTGGTTTAAGGCTCTGCATCACACTGCTAGCTGTGGTCTAAGGCTCTGCATCACACTGCTAGCTGTGGTCTAAGGCTCTGCATCACACTGCTAGCTGTGGTCTAAGGCTCTGCATCACACTGCTAGCTGTGGTCTAAGGCTCTGCTAGCTGTGGTTTAAGGCTCTGCATCACTCTGCTAGCTGTGGTCTAAGGCTCTGCATCACTCTGCTAGCTGTGGTCTAAGGCTCTGCTAGCTGTGGTCTAAGGCTCTGCTAGCTGTGGTCTAAGGCTCTGCATCACACTGTTAGCTGTGGTCTAAGGCTCTGCATCACACTGCTAGCTGTGGTCTAAGGCTCTGCATCACTCTGCTAGCTGTGGTCTAAGGCTCTGCATCACACTGCTAGCTGTGGTCTAAGGCTCTGCATCACACTGCTAGCTGTGGTCTAAGGCTCTGCATCACTCTGCTAGCTGTGGTCTAAGGCTCTGCTAGCTGTGGTCTAAGGCTCTGCATCACACTGCTAGCTGTGGTCTAAGGCTCTGCATCACACTGCTAGCTGTGATCTAAGGCTCTGCATCACTCTGCTAGCTGTGGTCTAAGGCTCTGCTAGCTGTGGTCTAAGGCTCTGCATCACACTGCTAGCTGTGGTCTAAGGCTCTGCATCACTCTGCTAGCTGTGGTCTAAGGCTCTGCATCACACTGCTAGCTGTGATCTAAGGCTCTGCATCACACTGCTAGCTGTGGTCTAAGGCTCTGCATCACTCTGCTAGCTGTGGTCTAAGGCTCTGCATCACACTGCTAGCTGTGGTCTAAGGCTCTGCTAGCTGTGGTCTAAGGCTCTGCTAGCTGTGGTCTAAGGCTCTGCATCACACTGCTAGCTGTGGTCTAAGGCTCTGCATCACTCTGCTAGCTGTGGTCTAAGGCTCTGCATCACACTGCTAGCTGTGGTCTAAGGCTCTGCATCACACTGCTAGCTGTGGTCTAAGGCTCTGCATCACACTGCTAGCTGTGGTCTAAGGCTCTGCATCACACTGCTAGCTGTGGTCTAAGGCTCTGCTAGCTGTGGTCTAAGGCTCTGCTAGCTGTGGTCTAAGGCTCTGCATCACACTGCTAGCTGTGGTCTAAGGCTCTGCTAGCTGTGGTCTAAGGCTCTGCTAGCTGTGGTCTAAGGCTCTGCATCACTCTGCTAGCTGTGGTCTAAGGCTCTGCATCACACTGCTAGCTGTGGTCTAAGGCTCTGCTAGCTGTGGTCTAAGGCTCTGCTAGCTGTGGTCTAAGGCTCTGCTAGCTGTGGTCTAAGGCTCTGCATCACACTGCTAGCTGTGGTCTAAGGCTCTGCATCACACTGCTAGCTGTGGTCTAAGGCTCTGCATCACTCTGCTAGCTGTGGTCTAAGGCTCTGCATCACACTGCTAGCTGTGGTCTAAGGCTCTGCTAGCTGTGGTCTAAGGCTCTGCATCACACTGCTAGCTGTGGTCTAAGGCTCTGCATCACACTGCTAGCTGTGGTCTAAGGCTCTGCATCACACTGCTAGCTGTGGTCTAAGGCTCTGCATCACACTGCTAGCTGTGGTCTAGGCTCTGCTAGCTGTGGGCTCTGCTAGCTGTGGTCTAAGGCTCTGCTAGCTGTGGTCTAAGGCTCTGCATCACACTGCTAGCTGTGGTCTAAGGCTCTGCATCACACTGCTAGCTGTGGTCTAAGGCTCTGCTAGCTGTGGTCTAAGGCTCTGCTAGCTGTGGTCCAAGGCTCTGCATCACACTGCTAGCTGTGGTCCAAGGCTCTGCATCACACTGCTAGCTGTGGTCCAAGGCTCTGCTAGCTGTGGTCTAAGGCTCTGCTAGCTGTGGTCTAAGGCTCTGCTAGCTGTGGTCTACGGCTCTGCTAGCTGTGGTCTAAGGCTCTGCTAGCTGTGGTCTAAGGCTCTGCTAGCTGTGGTCTAAGGCTCTGCTAGCTGTGGTCTAAGGCTCTGCTAGCTGTGGTCTAAGGCTCTGCTAGCTGTGGTCTAAGGCTCTGCTAGCTGTGGTCTAAGGCTCTGCATCACACTGCTATCTGTGGTCTTAGGCTCTGCTTCACTCTGCTAGCTGTGGTCTAAGGCTCTGCATCACACTGCTAGCTGTGATCTAAGGCTCTGCATCACACTGCTAGCTGTGGTCTAAGGCTCTGCATCACACTGCTAGCTGTGGTCTAAGGCTCTGCATCACTCTGCTAGCTGTGGTCTAAGGCCCTGCTAGCTGTGGTCTAAGGCTCTGCATCACACTGCTAGCTGTGGTCTAAGGCTCTGCATCACACTGCTAGCTGTGGTCTAAGGCTCTGCATCACACTGCTAGCTGTGGTCTAAGGCTCTGCTAGCTGTGGTCTAAGGCTCTGCTAGCTGTGGTCTAAGGCTCTGCTAGCTGTGGTCTAAGGCTCTGCTAGCTGTGGTCTAAGGCTCTGCTAGCTGTGGTCTAAGGCTCTGCTAGCTGTGGTCTAAGGCTCTGCTAGCTGTGGTCTAAGGCTCTGCATCACTCTGCTAGCTGTGGTCTAAGGCTCTGCATCACACTGCTAGCTGTGGTCTAAGGCTCTGCATCACACTGCTAGCTGTGGTCTAAGGCTCTGCTAGCTGTGGTCTAAGGCTCTGCTAGCTGTGGTCTAAGGCTCTGCTAGCTGTGGTCTAAGGCTCTGCTAGCTGTGGTCTAAGGCTCTGCTAGCTGTGGTCTAAGGCTCTGCATCACACTGCTAGCTGTGGTCTAAGGCTCTGCATCACACTGCTAGCTGTGGTCTAAGGCTCTGCTAGCTGTGGGCTAAGGCTCTGCTAGCTGTGGTCCAAGGCTCTGCATCACACTGCTAGCTGTGGTCCAAGGCTCTGCATCACACTGCTAGCTGTGGTCTAAGGCTCTGCTAGCTGTGGTCTAAGGCTCTGCTAGCTGTGGTCTAAGGCTCTGCTAGCTGTGGTCTAAGGCTCTGCTAGCTGTGGTCTAAGGCTCTGCTAGCTGTGGTCTAAGGCTCTGCTAGCTGTGGTCTAAGGCTCTGCTAGCTGTGGTCTAAGGCTCTGCTAGCTGTGGTCTAAGGCTCTGCTAGCTGTGGTCTAAGGCTCTGCATCACACTGCTAGCTGTGGTCTAAGGCTCTGCTAGCTGTGGTCTAAGGCTCTGCTAGCTGTGGTCTAAGGCTCTGCTAGCTGTGGTCTAAGGCTCTGCTAGCTGTGGTCTAAGGCTCTGCATCACACTGCTAGCTGTGGTCTAAGGCTCTGCTAGCTGTGGTCTAAGGCTCTGCTAGCTGTGGTCTAAGGCTCTGCTAGCTGTGGTCTAAGGCTCTGCTAGCTGCGGTCTAAGGCTCTGCTAGCTGCGGTCTAAGGCTCTGCTAGCTGCGGTCTAAGGCTCTGCTAGCTGTGGTCTAAGGCTCTGAATCACACTGCTATCTGTGGTCTAAGGCTCTGCTAGCTGTGGTCTAAGGCTCTGCATCACACTGCTAGCTGTGGTCTAAGTCTCTGCATCACACTGCTAGCTGTGGTCTAAGGCTCTGCATCACACTGCTAGCTGTGGTCTAAGGCTCTGCTAGCTGTGGTCTAAGGCTCTGCTAGCTGTGGTCTAAGGCTCTGCATCACACTGCTATCTGTGGTCTTAGGCTCTGCTTCACTCTGCTAGCTGTGGTCTAAGGCTCTGCATCACACTGCTAGCTGTGATCTAAGGCTCTGCATCACACTGCTAGCTGTGGTCTAAGGCTCTGCATCACACTGCTAGCTGTGGTCTAAGGCTCTGCATCACACTGCTAGCTGTGGTCTAAGGCTCTGCATCACTCTGCTAGCTGTGGTCTAAGGCCCTGCTAGCTGTGGTCTAAGGCCCTGCTAGCTGTGGTCTAAGGCTCTGCATCACACTGCTAGCTGTGGTCTAAGGCTCTGCATCACACTGCTAGCTGTGGTCTAAGGCTCTGCATCACACTGCTAGCTGTGGTCTAAGGCTCTGCTAGCTGTGGTCTAAGGCTCTGCTAGCTGTGGTCTAAGGCTCTGCTAGCTGTGGTCTAAGGCTCTGCTAGCTGTGGTCTAAGGCTCTGCTAGCTGTGGTCTAAGGCTCTGCTAGCTGTGGTCTAAGGCTCTGCTAGCTGTGGTCTAAGGCTCTGCTAGCTGTGGTCTAAGGCTCTGCATCACTCTGCTAGCTGTGGTCTAAGGCTCTGCATCACACTGCTAGCTGTGGTCTAAGGCTCTGCTAGCTGTGGTCTAAGGCTCTGCTAGCTGTGGTCTAAGGCTCTGCTAGCTGTGGTCTAAGGCTCTGCATCACACTGCTAGCTGTGGTCTAAGGCTCTGCATCACACTGCTAGCTGTGGTCTAAGGCTCTGCTAGCTGTGGGCTAAGGCTCTGCTAGCTGTGGTCCAAGGCTCTGCATCACACTGCTAGCTGTGGTCTAAGGCTCTGCTAGCTGTGGTCTAAGGCTCTGCTAGCTGTGGTCTAAGGCTCTGCTAGCTGTGGTCTAAGGCTCTGCTAGCTGTGGTCTAGGCTCTGCTAGCTGTGGGCTCTGCTAGCTGTGGTCTAAGGCTCTGCTAGCTGTGGTCTAAGGCTCTGCTAGCTGTGGTCTAAGGCTCTGCTAGCTGTGGTCTAAGGCTCTGCATCACACTGCTAGCTGTGGTCTAAGGCTCTGCTAGCTGTGGTCTAAGGCTCTGCTAGCTGTGGTCTAAGGCTCTGCTAGCTGTGGTCTAAGGCTCTGCTAGCTGTGGTCTAAGGCTCTGCTAGCTGTGGTCTAAGGCTCTGCTAG